>NC_070634.1:26244643-26453231 GCF_947347685.1 Pleuronectes platessa
ATGCTTATTGTCAATACAAATAAATAAAGGATGGAGCTGTCTACAAATATGCAGCATTTTACTTAAAATCATTGAGTTATCGTTGTAAACTTGTTAAAGTTACTTTCAGTTTATTCCATGTGTCTGGATTTAAAAGAGGCTCTGTTGTCCTGCGGCTCAGTGCCGTGTTTCGACAGGTGTGGTAGGTGACGGGGGCTGTTTACACACACACACACAGACACACACACACACACACACACACACACACACACACACACACACACACACACACACACACACATGCACAAAGCTGCAGAGAGTCATACCTCCCACCTGGACTGAGGGAGCAGAAGGAGGTAGGGGTGAAGGAGCAGGGGAAATGGATGGGATGACGTCTCCAGAGGGGGTGAGGCTGGGTGGGAGGGCTCCATACCCTGCTGGGGGGGGGGGGGGGGGGGAGAGAGAGAGGGGTTTAACAGGCCGGGGGAGGAGGGAGAGTGTGAGCCGGGGGTGGTGAGTGGAGGTGTTGGAGAGGGAACGTAGTCAGACATGTCGAAAGTTGCCTCTGGATTATTCGCCATTTGTAAAAGGTCTTTAATCACGATGCATGTGATTGGTCATTTTTTAAGGCTTCAGTTTTTTTAATCCGTTCTTTTATACTTTATTTATTGATAAAATAAAGGTAAATTTGACTTACTTTTGTTCTTACTTTTCCTTCAGAACACTTATTTATTCACTAACTAATGAATCCTGATGAATCCTGCGATATGAACTCAATTAGTTTTGGATTCAATAGTCTTCTACCTTTACTCAGGTAACTGTGCAGACAGTAAAGTGCAGATGTTGATAATCAAAGCAACCACAATCTTTACCCAAAGAAGTATTGATCCACTATCCAGCCCCAGTGATCCCAGCATAATGTTATTGGATTATTGAAGTGCCCCGAACAGAGAGAGAGAGCTTCAGAGAGAAGTGAGTCCACAGCTGCCTTGTGAGGCTGAGACTCTGTGAGTGGGATGCACAAGTGTGAGAGGCACCCTAACGCAATAATCCCTCCCAGGCATATTTGTGTGTGTCTGCGTCTGAGTCCCATGTGGTGACATTTTAGGGAGGATATCAGTGCGAGTGAGGGAGGGAGTGCAGTGAAGCCCTCACTGGTCCAGAAGGCAGCACTGATGGAGTGGAGGGGATATTTACGGGGGGAGAGCGGGGGGGGTTGGGTCATCTTGTTTTAATTGTCTGAGGAGTCTGGCCGCCTCTTTGGGACTGGAATGTGTGTGACCTCCTCGCTCGCTCCTTCACACTCCCCTCGCTCGCTCGCTCTCTGAGTGCCTCCCGCTCTGTCAGGCGCTCCAGCGGCTCGTGGGAAGATTCTCGGTCCAGACTGCGGAGCGTCCGAACTCGAGCCAAATATCACAAGAGCTCAGTCACAGGCTCGGCTCTTTTCACTCTCTCACAGCTCTCGCTCCTTCTCCTGATACATTTCTGTCTGACTGGCTGACCCCTCGGACACCCAGCCTCTTGTGGACATGCACCATGTGTGGCAATATCACTGTTTATAACCCCTTGTGTACAAAAGAAGAATATTAGTTTACATGTGCAAGCTAGCTGTGTTTGTATGATACAGCATATTGTTTGTTAACTGTCATACTCGAGCTGAACACTTGATAGATGACCAGAATAGATTATATTTATTATAGAAGCTTTATTTCCCATCCTGGAAATGTGTTGAGTAGTTTTAATGTTATCCTGGTGAAATAGATGAAATAGTGGACGGACACAATGAATCTGTAAAAGCATAATTAACACGAGCAACAAAGGAAAAGATCCTTCTCGATACTTTGACAAAACTTATTAGTTATTAATAGAGCTGAGGAGACAGTTAGCTGAGCATCTCTCTGAAAGAGGGCGACACAACTCTCATGACACTTTCTCAACTTCTGAAGCTCAGCTGGTAACGTGTCAATGTGATGAAGAACATAACCACTTGTGATTTTTGCATTTTTAATTAAGTTTAAATAAACACGACTCATGCTTAAAGGCCACGTGTTGCCTCCCCAGGCCGTTACAGTAAATGAAGTCGGCCTAGATTATCCTCCAGCCTGCGTGGAAACCTGTGGTCAACAGTCCAAACAGGCTGTGGCTGTTTTAAATCTTTCACAGCTGAGTTAAAAAAAAAAATCCCTGACATCAGCCTTTTAAAATATGTGTCAATCAAACGGGTTTTTTAAATGAATTTTCATAAATTTGACTCATTGTCACTGAAAAGCTTGTGAAATACAAAGTCAAGTTTTGCTTCTGTGGAGAATGAATTTTGTTCACAGCAAACATTCAATTATATTTGTCATTTATACATAAATTATCATATGACACTATAAGATTATTTCATGTTATAACATAATATATATTAATTAACTGTTTTAATTTATTTATATATGTTTCTATTTAAATCAACAATAATTAAATCGTTATTTTTTGCACCTATGTAAATACAGTCATATGTATTATGCATTATTAAATATTCAACCCAGCAGTGACTCTTAGACACAAAGAAAACACTGAGTTTAAAATTCATATTATTTATAAAAATTCTTTAAAATCCTCATTTGATGTTTGTGACTTTTGCTTTCTCCATGTTGGTCTAAGTGCTAAGTAATGCTGGTTTATAAAAGTGCTGCAATACCACTTTTATTACATTATTGTAAATGAACAACATCAATGATCTGTATCAGCTATAAATTATAAGAAATATATAAAAATGATCTCTTAATTAAGTCAGTTTTCGTTCCCACATCAAACTCCTGGATGTGGCCTTTGTCTTGTTGCAGAAGTTCCTTAGTTAACAACCCGATTGTGTTGTTTTTCTCAGAGCAACACAACTGTGGGTTCAGAGCAGGAGTGATTCATGTCTGAGCAGCGTGTTTCCCGCCAGGCACACGCAGAGCTGAGATCTGCCTGCAGTCTATTGAGCGTGGCAGAGACAGCATCCCAGTCCGTCCACTTCAAACGGGCCTGATGGCTTTAATGGAATGGAAACATTTGTTGGGTCACAGCACTGAAAGCCTGCCTCCCCTCATCGCACAACACCAAATGGCTTCCTCATGTTGTCTGCTTTGTATTAGACTTATGGTAGATCCACGTTCACTCAGGCTTATGATATTAAACCGGGCATTCAGCACAAAGCCACACACTCACACACTCACACTTGCAAACATGCTGGCATGCACAAACACACATGTTTGCAATACGCCATCGCAGGCAATCTGAGGAACAGGGTCACGGCAATAAACGTTTACGCTTGTGTTAATATTGTTGTGCAAAAATTCACACACACGCACAACTGTAGATTTGACATCATAAACAACAGGCAGCGACACTACACCCACGTGTGCGACAGCGTTGGAGAGTGGTGTGTAATTGGTGAGGAAACGCTGCGTGGAGGTGTCGGCCTGACGGATGAGGAGAGAAGTGACACGGGGCTCAGAGCCGCTCTAGAGCCGCTCTGGAACCACAATGAGGCTTTCACTCAGCGCCGCTCACATTCAGCTCCATCCTTATTAAAACAGCCGGGATGGAGAGACCAGTGTTTGCTTTTAGAAGGTGGGACTTTCTGAGGGAGGGCCAGGGATCTCTTTTTTAATTAAGTGGCCCTGGGAATATGAGTGTGTGTCTCTGTGTGTGTGTTGTGTGAGTGTGTGTAGCCTGAGGGGAGGCTCTGTCTGTGACCTGCAGTGATAGTGCTGGTTTGTTTTCATTCTAAACTTGCCCCAGAGTTACTGGTTTTGCACCTTATCTGACCTCAGCTTGACCCGGGCGTCACCTCTCCCCGACCCTCTTCTCAATGCCAGGGCTGAGCTTTTTCATAACCCCCCCCCCTACCTCCCTCCCTCCCTCCATCCCTCCATCCCTCTCTCTTTTACACTGACACCTCTGTGTTTGGCTTTTCCTTTAGTCACATCTTTTCCTTCCATGTTCTCGCTCCCTTTGGTTTTCCCCTCACTTCCTAGGCCTCTCTCTCTCACTCGACTTCACATCCCTTACTCAGCTTCCCGGCTCTGAGCACACGTACGCAGACGCACAAACACACACACACACACACACACACACACACACACACACACACACACACACACACACACACACACACACACACACACACACACACACAGACACACACAGACACACTCACTCAATCAAAGTGAACGATTGCACATTTGTCTTGACAGATGCTATAAAAAGAGCAGCCCGCTAAACACGGCAGTCCTCTCATTATGTCATTACTGATCCATAGCAGGCAGGCGGCTCTCTGACTTCTGACTCCCTCCTTCTATCTCTGCCTTCATAAAAGAACAGGAGAATAGTGTGAGAGAGAGAGAGAGGGAGAGAGATGCTGGGGAGAGCGAGGCGGGGACATGTGCCCCGGCTGAGGGGAATCCCGAGCTCTCCCTCGCGGAGCAGAGGCTCCATGGCTCCAGGGGGCAGGCCAGCTGAAGTGTTTGTTTATGTCTGTGGGCCAGAGGGGAGAGACAGTGGCCATGTTCAGCAGCGACATGAAAGGCCCCGCGCGCTCTAATGAGACCTAATTACCGTGCGTGTGTGTTTATGAGATTGCGAGGGGGCGAGGAGGAGAGAGGAGGAATAAGCCTGTTTCACCCGGCCCTGTGTTTACTCGCCGTCTTTACAAATCCTGCGTTTTTTTACCGCGGCGCGATACTTTGCCTCGTTGCTCTCCAAACCAGAGCAACCTCAAAGTATAGAGCTCGCCGATCGGTGACTGTCACAGCCCTGTCACGGTTGTTTTATTCCCTGAGACGTCGAGCTGCCGACGGGTGTGAGACGCCGAGGGGGGGGGGGGGGCACGTCTCTCATGTGCCGGCCACGTGGTCGCGACTGAAGAATACACGAGGTGTACATTTAGAATGGAATGGAACAAATATATGATGAAGCTTGTGTTTCATTTACCTTTTGGATATTATCAATTGATTATTAAATAACCAAAAGTTACCACGTGTGACTCAGTACTGTTCAATTCTATTGTTTTTCCAGAAATTGAAATTAAGAAAAACTCATGTTATCTGAAATGTGTTTTGATTTAGACAAAATACTATTTTTCAAACTAGCTATGTTAGTGTAGGTGACTTTAAGTTACACTATGAACATATCAATATTTCACTCTCTATGTAACTCAGCTTTGGTCTCAACCAGCTCTTCAGAAACGATCTGTCTCTTGAGCTGCCACACGTCCCGACTTCCTTGTTTTTTAATAATCTCTGAAAACAGCCGCCTGACGCTGGTGGAAACAGAGAACGTGAGAAATGAACCTTTAATCTGAATGTGCTGTTGATGTAACGGCAGAAAACACTCATCTTAAAATCTTTAATGTTATAATGAGAAGTGTAAGAAGAGTTCTTGGTTCCCTGTGACTCTGTGTCCGGATGAGCCGGTCCGTGACGCTGCACTGTCAGGGTAATGAATGTGAGAGGCTGAGATGGGAAACACAGGCCGGTCGCGTGACGCTGCGTCTCCGCTGAGCGACTCTCCAGCCGCTCTGCTGTCCGTCACGTCGTCTGCGTGGCCAGACCATGATGAGCTCTTTAATGGCCTGGAACTGGAAATATGACTGTTTGTATTTACAGGCCATTAAGAGCTTTCCACTGGCATTCACACTCCAACCAGAGAAAACACAAGCCTGCTGCACGGCAAACACCGGCCTACGTGTACTGTACGCTGCCGCCGCTAGTGAGAGCTCCCTCTGTGTGCCCCAGAGTGTGTGTGAGAGTGTGTGTCTGTGAGTGTGTGTGTGTGTCTGTGTGAGCACGCGGAGGCTCGCCGCCCCCAAAATAGCGTACGCCTCTAATTACGGCTGCAAACACAGGTGTGGAAAGCCAGGCCTCCCTCCGCCCAGATCCCAGACCCACTGTCCAGCACACAGCGCCCTGTGTGTTCCTGTAGGGGAGCACAGGAAGTCCAGACTCTGTGTGTGTGTGTGTGTGGAAAGAGAGTGTGCAGATGTGTTTCTTCATATATGCAAGTTGTTGGGAATGTGTGCGTGAGTTTGTGCATCGGCCTGTGAGTGTGTGTGTGTGAGAGAGAGAGAGAGATTTTGTGTTTGCATATGAACGAGTCCAGACCACACCCTTTGAAGTCAGCAGTGCAGCGTGTTGGGGTTTGGGCACGGACACGCAGCCCCTCCACTGCCTGGCTGGAAACCCTAAACCCCACATCAGTCAGACCTGCCACTCATGCATTATTCATGTGCCCGACACACACACACACACACACAGACACACTTATACACACACGTTCTCATCCTCCGACTCTGGAGCTTGTGCCTCTTATATCTGCAGTTGGCCACAGACGTACAGTGAGCGGGTGGTGCTGCTGCTGGGGGTCCGCCTGCGTGTTGGCCTCAGTCGTTTAGAAACAAAGGTGGAGTTGTGAGGCTGTGAAGGGGTTTGTGTGTTTCTGTTGGCAGAAACATTTTGAATTGTTGAGAAAATGGGAACTGCAGTCTTCGTCAGTTCAGGTTTGTTCAAGAGGCTGAGCCAATGAGAGGCTGAGGGGTGCTGAGCTTCCGCCAAATGATCATGATGATATATTAATGAGGATGTTTGTACACAGTGTCAGATACTGTACCTGCAAACCACACGACTGTCAAAAATATTGATATATATCATAATAAATATGTTTTATTAACTATTAAACACACACATTCAGACTAACCTGTTAGATCACAGCCTGTCTGATCACCTGACAGCTGTTTACTCTGTTTTCCATCACCAATGAAAAATAAAAATAAACTTTACTTTATGAAAAAGAAGAAGAAACATTAATCAAATTTGAATTTGTCACCATGTCTGTTTAAAGCCGAAAGAAAATAGATGGGTTTGTGGGCGGAAAGCTATCGATCATTCTCTGTCAGTCTCTCTCTCTCTCTCTCTCTCTCTCTCTCTCTCTCTCTCTCTCTCTCTCTCTCTCTCTCTATCCCTCTCCCTCTCCCTCTCTATCCATCTCTCTTTCCCTCCCTCTCTCTTTCCCTCCCTCTCTCTCTCTTTGAGCCTCAGCTGTTATTTCCCTCACTTCTCCTCCAAACCAAAAATGAGAAGGCGGCCGTTATCCTCTGACGTCCTTGTGTGTCCCTCTTTCTCTCTCTCTCTCTCCCTCTCTCCCCTCTCTCTCTCCCCCTCTCCCTCTCTCCCTCTGAGCTGATTGAACTCAGGCCTCGGAGGAGGATGAGTTGTCACTGACCTCCTGCCGTGCTCCAAAGAGTCGTCTCTGGCAGCAGGAGACAGATGTAGAGGGACGGGGACAGAGTGGGACAGAGCAGCGTTAGCTCTTCCAGGGAGACGGGAGCTGAGAGAACGAGCTCAGTTTGACATGAGAATTAGTTTTTGTAAACACTTGGACCCGTCAGTGTCGGGCTGCTGACTCCACGTTGTGTTACATTCCCACATCTTCACAGACACAAAGCCCGAATAGCTCAAGATCTGTGAGAGGGTTTGAATGTGTGTGAGTGAAGGAACGTGGGTTTGGCTGCGCTCGACCAACTTGAGCTTATTAACTTCTCAATGCTTGTTTGTATTCATATGAGGTCACTGTTGAATTATTGATTAGGGGAAAAGTGTGAGGTGGGCGTGTTTGTCTATTTGTCACCGGGTGCTTTCTGCTCAAACAGCAGCCGATGCCCATTGGACCGTTCTGTCTCTCTTGGTTGAGTCCTCTGTGCGTTGGAGCCAAATGGAAAGCGACCCTTGGCAGACGGGGATGTATTAAACACAGTGGGTCACTGTCGGAGAGAAAAGCTTTTGCCAGAACACGCTGACACATTATTGGGACTTGGTTTGGTTCAGTTTCACGAAGCAGTCGCACAAACCGTTTGGTGAGGTCGCAGTGAAGAACGGCCGCAAGCGGGGGGGGGGGGGGGGGGGGGGGGGTTTACAACAACACAAATACAAAGTGGGACAAACAAAATTCCCTCGCCATTTTCAAAAATAGGTCCTGGACGCAGAAACAAAGGGCATTGTTGGAGGGATTTGACTGGATCTCACGACTTCTACAGGAATGTTTCAACACTCTTACAGTAGCCAGGGGGCCCCATTTTCTGGTAGGGGACTATCGTGTGTGTGTGTGTGTGTGTGTTTGTGTGTGGGCCACGGCAGGATATGAGGAAACCTCGGAGCAGCTCACTGGATATTTGTTCGCATTAAGTTGGAACGTTTAGTTTAAACAGACACTGAGTTGGGTTCAGGTCCAGTTCGCACAGTGTGTGTGTGTGTGTGCGTCTGCGTGTGTGTGTGTGTGTTGCACCTTGTTTACACAGATATTAGCACATTTCTATCTTTAACAGTTGGAGGAATATAGGAATCAGGAGGCAGTCAGAGCCTGTGACCTTGTACAATGAGTGTGTTGTGAGACCACCACTGGTTTCAGGCTGGGCCAGATCCTCTTGATGCTGCTGAGTCCACCCACTCCCCACTTTCCCTCTGGGCGAGTGAGACTCACTGCAGCTCACACACTCACACACACACGCACAGGAAGCCAATAAGGCATCAGTGTCCTGCCGCAGATCCACAGATGGTCCTGTGTGGGACCGCTGGTGTGTTCAGATGGATCAGATACGAGACCCGCGGCTCCCAGGTCGTTGTATATTTACTCAGGGAGGAGCGAGTCCCAGACTCATCCCTTGTTCATATTACCGGGCATTACCCCGAGTTAGAAAGAGATTAAGGCCGATTTAGCGCAGATTATGGAGGAGAACCTGACCTATTGTGTTTCATACGGCTCACTGTGCACACACTAGAACTTATTAACGTGTTATCCGTGTCCTGCTCTTGTCTATTTTCACAACCGCTGCTTATGAGATCCCTGCATGGAGGGGAGTTTTATCTTTTTGCCTCTTTCGCAGTTTGACCTAAAGTTCGCCACAAGCACTGGTGTCATGTTTTTAGGTAGGAGACCAGTAATTGGTTGAATGAACCCAGCAGCTCTGTTAATGGTTTGAAGATGTGGGATCCAAATTCTATCCTGAAGAAGTCCTGGTCATCACAATTGTGAAAGTTACTCAAGACAGTTTCAGACATGATGCAGTTTGCTTTTCACGCACCGGGAGGTTTTCTGCTCAACAGCAACAAGTCCTCCTCTTCTCCTCAAGAGCTCTTTGCTATTTTTAATCTTTTTCATTTGGTAAATGCACCAGTAAGAAAAGCAGATTGTTTGCATGTTGACCATTTCAGTAATGGGAGTCATGTGTTTGGCCCTGTTCACCTGCTGGATCCTGGCGTTTAGCTCGCCATGCTCTGAAATATACGCTGTGATTAGCTCGTGATGCGACCCCCGCCGCATTCGCTGTTGACCCCATCCATCTTCATTATGCATCAATTATTGTCTATAATTGTAATTGCCAAGCCTCTCGGCCGGCATGAGAAATCCTGGCATGGGCCATCGGGCCATAATTCATCGCCGCGGCCTCCTCACCCGACCGCTGCCAGTCCAGCCTGGAACCCGGCGGGGGCAGAGTGGAAAGGTTAAAGGGGCTGGGCAGCGAGGGAGGGAAGGAGAGGTCAGGGCTGCGGTGAGAAGCGCTGCCCGAGTCCACTCCCAGAACACCGAGCCGGAGTCGCTCTCTGCCGTCCTCCTCGCTGAGAATCATGGGAAAACATAGTGGACAATTAATCATGGCCAATGAGGTGGAACCAGCCCGGTGGAGACGGAGCTGACAGTGATTATTGATGTGTTGTGCGAGCAGGACGTTGGCGGTGGAACTCTGTGGTTCCTCTCGGCATGCAGGAAGTTTGACCTCAGGCCTCGTGGTGTCTGCTGGGATTCTCTCTCGTCAGCTCCTTCGTCACAAATCACGACACCGTTAAACTATTACTGCAAGAGCCCAACAAGTCCATTACTCATGTTCTAAAGTTCAGTGTTTGTTGAAATTGTATTCGAGAGGTGTTGATTCAACTCATTAAGTGTAACTGAGTGTTGAGTTTATGAGACGAGAAACCCCTGTTTATTTATTAATGGTTCGATGTTTCTTTTTTAGTCACAAATACATTTTACTGGTATTTTGGCAAAACAATCTTTTGAAATCCCTGGAAAGTGAAACAGAAATTAACTACACAACTTGATATTTGTGGAATAATATGTATTTGTTTTCAGTAGTATCACCGTGTTCTATAGAATAAACTGTCTGTAGATAATATGCCGATAGAACAAGTTCATTTAAAAATGCTAATGTCTTGTTTTTCTCTGCTTCTTTCCGGTTTCCTGCTGCTTCACCACGTCCCTCTTCCATCACCAGGTAAGATCTGACTCTTCTTTACTCTTTGTTCTTGTGCAGGCGTCTCTGTCTGAGTGTTGAATGTGGACGTGATGGACTCTTTTATACCAAACAGGTTTTTTTTTTAATCTACTATATTGTGTAAGAAACGTTTTTTCTCACCCGGAGCTTTTACACCAGCCTTTTATCAGTGTACACGCTGGTTGAGTGAAGACAGCTGGACTGTACGTGTCCGCTAAAAGACGGAGACAGAGGCAGCCCCTGTCTCCGGCTCGTGCACAGTCCAGATAGTCGTCGCTAAGTGTGTGTGTGTGTTGCGTTGCGTTGCGTTGCAGTGCTGACTGACATGCAGAAGCCTCCAGCAGAATCCAGGGTGCTGAAAGCAGCCCGGTGAATCGTGACGGGTTTTGCAGCTCATCTCTGAGAGTCCTGTGTGTGTCTGTCTGTGTATTAGCACCTCTCCGTCTACTCCGCTGCACTCCACTTTGCCACAGACCGAGCTGATGACAAGTGGCCTGCAGCAGAGCATGTCCACACACGTCACCGGAGAGCACACACATGTCTGCCTTTGTTTCAGGGCTTTGACTTCACACTGGACACTGTACACACGTTCCTGTTTGTCACGTCAAACGTCATAAACACACGGAAACCAACAAACCTGACAGAAGCCGCCCTTAGATTACAATATGTCCCCTTAAATAGTGGTAAATGGTCTTTAATATTTTACTAAGTTGATAATCGACGATGAGGCTGCAGTTATTCATTCATCATCATTTATCAGTTCTTCAGTTGTTGACTTTGTGTTCAAGTGTTAAACCGAACGTCGGATAACTTTGACAAGTGGGGAACAGAACGTGTGTTGACACAAGTCACGTCTGTCAGAGGAGACGACACCGACACACACTCCTGTTGTGTCTTTGGCTACACAACATCTTGAGAGGTCCGGCTTTGTTCCTCTGAATCTGACAGAACCAGTCTGGAGAAATATGAAGATCCGCTGGTTTGACACGATAAAGACGTCAAGATGCCAGAAATTTGGGTCAAGGAACAAGCCGTTCACTTTTGGAACAGATCGAGAGGAAATCAGGCCCTTCATTAAACCTGTGTCTGTCTTATCCCTGTATGTGTGTGTCACACACTTACAGGGTTATTACACTTTACTTTAAATGGCAGGTTACATGTTTTTAAGGTTCATTGTGATTTTTTTGAAAACAGGAGAACACGCCTCAGGGCATCCAGTAGTTGTTATAGCTCTGTAGTTAACAATGAATACACATTGTTTATCCAGGGATAGTTAACTAAAGAGAGTTTGAGTGCCTGAGGTGAAGTTAAAAATAATATCAATGCAGTGTCTTAATGTTTTTCTAGTTTTTGAAGGACAATGTGGATTGTGTGGACACTGTGATTTACAGTGAAGGTGTGTTAAGAACAGGGTCTGTGGTCGAAGGCCTCACGCATGACACACGTATGAAGTGTGTCCTCTGTGTTTGTTGCTCCCCTGCGGCTCCACAGATTATGATTCATGCCGGATTCTTGACTGCGACGGACTAAGCATGTGTGTTAGCGTGTGTGTGTGTGTGTTATAACGTGTGTGTGTTTGTAACGCAATCCACCATCTGTCTCACACTCTCGGTGGAAAGGTTCAAGGTTGGCTTAGGGAGGTTATTTCACACCTAACCTCTCTGGACTCGTCTGGAGTCGTCTGTCCGTCCTTCAGTCGGAGGTGAAGAGCTTTCGTATCACAGACCAACATGGCTGACGTCTGTTGTTGCTGGATTGATCCTCGGTGTGAAATCATGTGTCCTGCAGGAGCGTGAGGTCACTGAGTCCCTGCACCCTGCTCTGACTCCTGGGTCAAAGGTCACACTCGCATATTGGTTTTCCTTCATATCTGTCATAGCTGACATAGATCTTACATGTCTAAATTAAATTGTGAGAGTGTCGGGTTTGGTCACGTATGCTGGGCTTTCTTCTTCTTCTTCTTCTTCTTCTTCTTCTTCTTCTTCTTCTTCTTCTTCTTCTTCTTCACTTAACTATCAACTTGATTTCCTTAGAAAGAAAAGAAAACACAACATGTAAACCAAGCAGTAGTGGATGTCATTAACAGCAGTCATGTTGTTTACCTGATCTCATACGTAAGAAACAATCTCTTTCTCTCAGTTTAGTTTATAAAGTCTAATATTTCTCTCAGTCACTCAGTTTGTGTTGTCTTAGCTGGGTTTGATTTATTCCGTGCTAATTTCTTTTATTATGTTTATTGTAGCTGCTTTTGATATCTAATGAAAAAGGGGCTTAACTTTAACGTCAGTGTATACGCACACGGACAACGTACTGACGGATGGTTTTGGCATCGGGTCCAAGAATCCGGCGCTGAGTCGTTCAGGAGTCGTTCATCCTGCAGCTATCAAACCTCACCCTCTCACTAACAGAGATCAGCTGCCAGAGTCAATCCTCGTGCTCATTCTCCCATAGCAAACGATTCGGCTGCTTTCGCAACTCTGCGTGTGCAGCGCTGCCCAAACACACCCGACCAGAGAGAGGATGACACCGTTTGTGAAGTGATTTCTCACAGCTGGTCAGGGACAGGTGTGTGTGTGTGTCTGTGTGTGTCTGTCGGAGTGTGTGAGTGATGTTACCAGCAGGATCTCTGACAGTGGGTCGGGGTCGTAAATCAGCGTCACTAATCTGCATAGCGCTGAAGTTGGTGCCAGGGTCGCGAGGCTGGTATCAACTTTGAAGAGTAATGTTTCTCTGCTCTGGTCATTCACTAACCCCCCCCCCACACACACACACATACACACACACACACACACACACACACACACACACACACACACACACACACACACACCGCAGGGGATGTAGCAGCATGAATCTAATGTGACATGTTATATGAGATAGGGGCATGGAGGGAATTCCTTGCACAGGTGTGGGATGGAAAGCGATAGCGGTCTTCTTGAATCCTCTCCTTCTTAACAAGTCTCAGGATTAATGGCAGGAAGGTGTGATGGAGATGTAACCAGTGTTTTGAAGCATCGTGCTCATGTCACGGGTCAGAAGGAGGAGGGTTAGTTCATGGCGCCGATGGCAGCCGTCCACTGGTTTGTGATTTGTGCTTCGTAAATCATCTCCAGCTCTCCTCCTCAGAATGGAGCAACATTCTCTCTTTGTCAATTTGTCTTCTGCTTTGCCTCCGGCCTCCCTCTCTTCTTCAGCCCTGCTAATATTTCCATTGTCTCTCCATTCTTATAATTTTCTTGATGGCACGACCTGCACCTATATTAGGATTTGGCAGTTTTACCTTCTTGAAGTCAGAGTATCTCTTTGTCTCTTTCAGACGTTACCCTCCTCTCCCACCACCCATACTTTTTTCCTTTCCGTCTTCTTCCATCTATATTTATGTGCGTCCCCCTTCTCCGCTCCGTGATGGATTTAGTGTTGCCATGCTCGATTTCACCAAGCGGTCCATCCCCACAGCTCACAGCTCTTCTTTATGGCCTGGCCTCGCCGGCGTGGTGCGCTGGTGAACTGGCTCCTCCAGAAACACGGGCCTGGAAGAGAGAAAGAAAGAAAGGGCCTGCTGTGTGAGCAGGAAGCTCGGAGGAGGTGGAGCAGAGGGAAGGGGAGGGAAGTGGAGAGCGACCTGGGTGTTCCATGAGAGAGGACCTCTCGGCTGTTATGCTTTCTAATTCCCCTCAGCTCAGAACCGCAGGGGGGAAGAGAGAAGAGAAGGAGCAGAAGGGGGTGGAGGACGATGAGGGTGAAAGAACCATGTTTTCACACCGAAGGGGACGAGGCAGGTGGGCCGAGGGAGAGTCTCTGTGTATATCAGTGTTACACTGAAGGATTTAGCTCCAAGGCTGAAGACACAAAGGAAGAATGGTGAAACAGTACTGTAACAATCAGACTTTAAATAATTATACTGCCTTAGTAGAACTTCTGTCTATATTTTAAAGTATCATTTGTAAAGTCTTTGGTTTCTCGAGGAAACGGTGAGATTACTAAACAAACAAAAAATGTTTTAAACAAATCACAGAGTTAGAAAAACTTATTTTGAAAAGTAAACAACGTGGTTTACAGAGAGAAGTCTGTAGCGGCCGTTTCACATTTCCCTATCCTTTCAATAAAAGCCCAAATCCCCCCCCCCCCCCCAAAAAAAAATCTTTACTTTGAATTAGATGCTGGTCGAAGGGAAAACTATTCAGCAGATTTACCTGAAAGTGACTCAACTTGGTGAGCTTCACTGGGATCTAGACAGAAAAGTGATGGATTATTGCTCCATGTCTTAAAATGAGTATATTACTTCTTCTCACATGTGACGTTGAAACCAGAGAATAAGAAGCAGCCACTGGATAACAACATTACACACAACTAACTGTGAGATGTTATCAGTGTGAATGGGCCCAGACTTGTGCAGATCAGTCACGACGCCTGAACGAGTCCCTTGAAGCAACACATTCACACAGACTGACACATTCACCTCTAAACACTCATCCTCCTCCTCACGTCTGGATCCAATATGCTGTCACTTAGCTCTGGTCTGGAACAGATTCACATGAAGGGCTCAGGTCCGTCCCGACTCTCCCCTCCCTCCCAGCCTCCTCTTGTCCTACCGGGTGTGGCGCTGCACCCCCACTCTGACCTTTACCTCCCTGATGGCCGCTGCACCCTGCGCCCTGCACCCCTGCGGCCCGAACGCAACCTCCAAACACCCCATCATCTGGTTCTGCTTGCCCGTCCCGCGCACCCTCCCCAAGGCCACAGGAAATAGCTGCAGAGTCTGTGGGCCCGTGGCCCTGGGGGTGGAATTAACAGGTGCACCAGTGTTTGTTTCAACTTTTCCCCATTACCACTGGATAATGGTAATAATAAACATGGCGCTGCCAGGTGTGGGCGCCTCTCTCAGGTTGCTCTTGTTTTTGTCACTGAACATCATCCAGTGTCTCCGTGGAGCTGCAGCTGCTGAGGCTCGGCCGTTTTGTCTTTTATCTTTTTCATCTTGTCCGTTTACATTTATTAAATGATTTAGAGTCAGTGTGCAGATGCTCATGTAAAATCCCCCCGTGCTACCAATCATGCAGCATCCAATGGTTTATAATAATGTTTCTGAAAAATATAATAAACACTAAGAAGAAAATAGACGTCACACACACAATTGATCCTTTTTCTCCTTTTTATTGAATGTGTTTTGAACATTGGTAACGAGAGCTGAAAGTTTGACTCCAAAAATAAATTGAAAACATTTTACTGTAGGTAAGTTAAAAGTCTTTAACAGCTTTATAGCTGTCCCATCCTACCACCAATTTTCATAGATTTTGAGTAGTTTTAGCGTAAACTTGCTGACAAACAAAAAAACAAACAAACAGGGATGATACACACCCTCCTCAGCTGAGGTCAATAAAGTGATGTGTGTGTTTTTTGTGCTACAAATGGCAAAAATGTAAAGTAAAATTTACTTTAATGTTTTCGCTGTATCCGATTCAAAATAAACTAACAAATAACCAAGTGAACCCCTCCCCCAAGATGAAACAGAACAAAACCCTGAGCGTACTTAGCTGTAATGACTTTAATCCCGTGTTCCTCCTGCTGCACATGTTGCAGGCGGTGCCACCGGGTGGCAAACCACCGTGGTGCAAAGTGCTCGTTCTGTTGACACTCTCTCCGAGGGCCTCTCTCCTCTAAATGGCAGCCATTTTCCTCTGCTGCCATTATAGCAGGTAGATCTGCTATCTTGTTCTTATGTTACCTTGGATCCCCCATAAGTGAGTCATCAGGTTGGGTAATAGCGGCAGAGCGGCAGTTTAATGGCGTACAGGGTCGTCTTGGAGGGTCGGAGGTGGGAGGTCAAATGTTGCCATAATCCCAGGCTCCAGGTTCAGCCCATAAATAAGACTCAGCAGCTGGGAAGGAGGAGTGGGGGGGGATAATTGATTTGGAGGGGGGCGGCGTATTTCAGTTTAAGAGGAAACAGAGTTGACAACCACCCAACTGGTTCTTAACAATCGCTGGATTAGCACCTCTGCTGGGAGAGCTGCTGGGACGGAGTCATCAGGCATTTAAGTGATGTTGAGGAGAAGGTTTCCCCAAAGAGACGTCCACCATCCTGGAGATTCTGACTTTCACCACACATGCACACACCAGGTGCTGATTGCTTGCAGGCGGCACGAGAACGGTTTATTGTTCACGCCCAATTTCATTTTATGTCGGCAAATATGTTTGGCAGGAAAACAAAGTCAGAAACAATAGAAAACAGAGAAACTTCAGGTCTCTGTGGTGGGAAAAACCACAGCAAACAAGGAAGGAAGGAAAACTATGAAGACCAAGTCTTTGTGTGTGTGTGTGTCTGTGTGTAGTTGTCTGTTGTGAACTTTGTGCACAATCGATGCAGCCGTGTTTTTCATCCAGCAAACCTGTCTGTGATTGGACCGTTTCTGTCGGCCTGGCTTTTATTGCCGTGCGCTCCATTCATCACTCGACCTGATTGGATCTCACTCTCTCTCTCAGAAAACAAATGACGTCGCGATAAGGTCACATTCCTGCGCTTGTTGTCATTGATAAACATGTTTTGATTGGCAGAACAATCTCACAGGCAGACTGAGACCTGCAGGATATCAGGAGCGAGCGAGTGACTGACTGTTTCCTGTATAGACAGGAAGTGAGGGCTTTTATGAGGGCAGTGCATTGATTTCCTAGCATGCCAGGTCTGGGAGTGCAGAGAAACGAGCGGCTTCCTGTCGAGAAGAATGCCAAGCCAAGCTATCTGACTCTCAACAACCTCCCGACTGTTAGAGCGAGAGGTTGTGAAAGTAAGTTTGGCCGGTCGCCCTGTGGGCTGCTTCCTCGTCGACCTGCACCCCCGAGGTGGAGGAGAGAGAGAGAGAGAGAGGTAGAGAGAGGTAGAAAGTGAGAGGAGCTGCCACTTCACACATTAACCCTGAGCCCGAGTAACGAGAGGATCGACAGTCGACACAGTGCAGTCATTGAGGAACAGAGGTTTGAGTGTTTGTAGAATGTAGAAATTTCAAAATAAGACGTAACAGTCAACAAAAAACACCAGAAATGTAGTCAGTCGTTAATCTACTGATGATTTAGGGTTACTTGTGTGTTTCCTGCAGCAGCATATCTATGTTTTATTGATTTGAAACATCCGCTCTCTGGTCCTCACCGGTCACACGTACTGATACATATCAGAAGTTATTGCCTAGTCGTTTTTCTTCTGAGAATATTTGAGAGAAGTTTCTTTCAGACCCCGACCAATATGGATTTTTGGGGTCAATGTCAATACATCTATCGGGCGATAAATGTAAATATAAAAATTTGATTCCTAAGATGTTGTTATCAAGCCCTTAAAACAGAGAAATTAAATGTAGCTCTGATATTTTACAGTTTAACCAAAAACGTAACTATAAGTAGCAATAAATTAATAAGAAAAACAAATACAAGCAAATATGTAGAACTTCAATGAAGAATTATTTTCTTGTAGAATGAATCCAAATCTTTTCTTGATATATTGATCTGGCTCTAGTTTCTTTACACTGTTAATCGTGTGCATGCTGTATAAATGAGTGTAACACCACAAATTCCTGTTTGATATGATGGACGAGGCAACGACAGCCAATTCATTTTCCGAGCTGGATGAAAACAATGTTTTCCCGTAACCAAGTAATTAAATCATACAACTGCAAATTATTACTGTAATTTTCTAATGTGCATGTGAAGGAAAAGGTCTGTGTTGTGGTCACAGCGTTCCCAGAGTTTTCTAGAGCGGCCAGCTCTGGACATTTGGTTTTGTTTTAAGCGTCAAGTCTGTTTGGAGAATTGAAAAGGACTCGGCCATTTTTTTTCGTGCACATAACGGCTCTTAGCATCGTGTAGAACATCCCGATAAAGGCCCTGCAACATGGAGACTGAGTGAAGACCGGGATCTTTCAGCGAGTCGGTTAGTTTGGTCGAGTTATTACATACGTTTAATGAGTTGCAGAGGGAGGGATGAAGTGAAGGAGCATTCCTCCACATTAGGACGTCCTGTACTAAGTCTGGTCCCTGGAGACCTCTTCCATCCTTCCTCTCCTCCTCTTCCTCCCCCCCTGCCCTGCTCTCTTCACCTCAGACTCCTCTCCTTCAACTCCCTCGCTCTTGTATCATCCTCTCTTTCTTAACACCTCTTGCACTCCCCCTCCCTTCCACCCCTCTCTCCCTCACCTTCTTATCTCCCTGCATCTTCCCCTCCCTCCTTCTCATTGTCTCTCCGCCCCGTGGTTCAGGGCTCGAACCCATGCACGTCCTCCTCCGTGTTAGCCGGTGGTCTCTCACGAGGTCCCGGAAGGATTGATGGTATTCTCCTCCTCAGCTGGAAGAGATGGCTGACGCAATTCTCTCAATTACCTCGGGGCGAGAGTGAGGCCAAAATAGAAAAAACAAATAAAAATAGAAGAGCGGCCCCTTCAGTAACAGTCGGGAAAGTGGTCTCTGCGTTTTCAGACCCGACTGTAAGTGGAGATAAACCGAAAGAAGAATATTATCTTCATCATCTGTTGGGCTTTGTTCCAGCAAGGCCAGAATAAATGACTGCAGAAAGTCGCTCTGTATGTGGTGATTGGCTGTTTACATTCTCTGAGCTCTTCAGGGTCCCCCCCCCCCCCCCTCCCATCCCCATCCCTCGGGTCAGGGGTGAAGGGTCGGGGGGTTAAAGGCGAGGTTGCGGGCTGCTCCTCCTGGAGGAGAGGAGCTGGTGTTGGAGGGTCCCTCGACCAGCCCCTCAGCTTAGTCTGAGTGGAGAGCAGCCTCCTCCTCCTCCTCCTCCCTGCTCCTCCCTCCTCTCCGGCACATCTGGCTGCCCCCAGATCGCTCATTTGGAGGGAAAACAAGAATGTTTTTATTTCCCAGGAGAGAAGAAGAACTCTGAAGTTAAACCACAGAGTTAAAACACAGAGAGGCATCCTGGGCCCTCACACAGGCGGCGGATCGGTCGGGACGGACACATTCTTCTTTGCTCTTTACTCTCGGCCTCTATTCTTATTTTTTCTTTGCTCCTCCTCTTGTGTTTAGTTTCTTATATAATCGTGTGGTTTTACCTGACCCAGCTCCTAAAAGTTCATTTTCGTAGTTCTAACCGTTATGTTTTTTCTCAACACGATGCCAAAAACATTTATCAAATGTATCTGCAGAAAATGCCCACACTGCAAAACGAGCACTGTAAAATCTCTCTTTAGTTTCTATCAACACTTTGAGCTCAGTCCTCTGATCTTTTTTTTTTTTTTTATTTAAATCACTGTTCTAGAGCAATTTGGGGAAAAAACATATCTCACAATATTTACTCTAATAAATGAGAAGTTTGTTAAATAAATAAATAAGATTATTATCATTTTAAAAGTTGGTATGAAGTATAAATACTAAAACTCATTTATGAAATATCTCAAATGATTTCAGTTTTTTACTGATTATTGAGAAAAACTCATTCTACGTGGCTTCATATGAAGAAAAGTCAGTACCAAGTTCTATCATGACCTTTATCATGTTTTTCTTTCAGTTGCTCATGAATAATCTTGGAAGCTATTTTTATTTCCCTAAAACCTAATTGTTTGTAGTATTGATAAGTCATGGGTCTTAGAGAAAGGCTGCTTGCACAGATAAAGAGGTAGAAAACACTGACAGATGAAGACAAGCGCATAGTGAAACAACTTTTGTGTTTTCACTTTCCAATCAAAAAGTGATTTGCTTTGTTTCAGCTGCAGCCAAATGCAATCAAAAGCCAATTTCTAACATTTGCAAGCAGCTCGCCAGCGTCCTCCCTCCCTCGGAAACACGCTCGTCTGTGGAACCGCTCTGATGATCCTAACACACGTGCATACGACACACACACTCACACACACACACACACACATGCACACACAGCTGTGCTCTATTACAGCAATGTACAGTAGCCATCTCTCCACCCCTCGCCTCCAGCCCTCTCTGTGACTGTTATTGGAAATGTAGCGCCTCCACGGGAGCAAGCTCATGGCGGATTTATATGACACAGGTGCACGCTCTGGAAAGCACTCATGTACACGTGTGCGCACACACACACACACACACACGCAAACACAGACACACACACACACACACACACACACACACACACACACACACACGTTCTCACACACACTCTCATATCAGGAGGCACGCGAATGGACCAGCCCGCAAAGACTGGATCTAATGTCAGCCACTTAATGTCTACAGCACTCACAAGTCACAACACACTTCAAACCCACGCACACACACACACACACACGCGCAGACTCACACATGTGTCTGAACCGCTTAGAGCTGTATCCAAACCAGCCTGAAAGTATCACCCTGCTCCTCTCGTTCCTGCCGCCTGGATAACCTCATCTGATTCTAATTTTTGACTTTGTGTGTTGAATATGACAAAAATGTCTTTAATTTTAACTTAATATATTTTTCCTCCGTGCCCCTCGATGTCTACATGGCTCCTTTTTGTTCTGGGACTATGCCAGGCATTTCCTCCGTGCGCTCCCAGTTTTCCAATAAGAGGGAGGCTGGAGGTATGCGCTGGGCGGGCTGGGTTCACTTTCTCTCTGGAGTTGAGCGCCGGCCTAACGGAGGCAGGGATACCGGGGATACGGTTCCTCTCTGGAAAACAGACAAAGACATTCCACGGGGGGAAACGGCTCGAGTGCCTACACAGCATTACTGTCTGCCTGTGACTCCGGGCCACGTAGACTAAACTGCAGTACCTGAGGATCTCGCAGGGTTTAGAGGCTTCACGGCAGCAGATGTATCACCTGAGATAACCTAGAACAACTCAAGCTAAGACATTAAACTTGAGGTAATACAACGGTTCCCTCGCAGACGTCTGTATTTGTTGGAAGAACCGTTTGCTTTAATAAATCTTTCTCCCAGGGTCTCGCTGTTTAGACATGATTTGGATCTCAGGCTGAAGGAATTGAGATCCTTGACCTGCAGAGATCGCTGCTGTACACCCACATGTGGTAGTGTAGTGTGGGACATGTGTGTCTCGTCAGCCCGTCCTTTCTGATGTTCATTCCTCTATATTGAAGAGCAGAGGGCAGGGGAGGCTCCCCGCGCGCCACATGGTCCTGATTCAGCCTGTTAGTGTCGATCCCCTCTTTAATGAACAAGCAGGTTGTGGTGTTTTCACTTGTGTAAGTTTTCTGTGTGTGTCACAGGGGCGGGGTTGTGTTTGCCCGAGGTTGTTTAAGGGTCCACATCTGGGTTTGGAGGACAGGGGTTGTGGGCCGGAAAGTGTGTTTGAGCCCCTCAGACGCAGCAGGAGCAGCAGAAATAACCGATGAGACAAAAAGAGATATAGAAGCAGTTCCATCACAGATAAAACTAATTTAAGTTTATACTGCAGGGTTATGCAGTATATACATATAACCTATGTATTGATCCTTGACAGGAGGAAGTAGAAATATAAATATCCAGATCCACCCAGAACTCAGTGAATCTGTGAAAGTGTCACAAAACACCTTTTTAATGAAAGCTCCTGGATCCACGCCCAGATTTAATGACTTTTAATGAACAAACAAATGGACAGAAGCTGAAAACATAATGATAATGATTACATATATAATAATAACTCTTTAGAAGAAGGAAGCTGAGCGAGTGATTAACTCCAAAGTGGCGACGCCCTAAAGAGTCTAAAGAGAACAACGTTCATCTGCCCGTTTATCTGGATCCGGAGTTGAATTGGTTATTCTTTGTGTCATACCTCACCTCTCCACACGATTTCATAAACATCGGGTCAGTAGTTCTTTAATCACGCCGCCGACAGACAAACAACTTTGATCATGAGGAGGACGATCACTGATTGGATCCCGTGTAGCCGCGTAAACAACATACTTACATTGTGACGTGGGTCGTTCACCTTAAAACATCTTTGCTCTTCTGCTGTTTATTTGCTTAACGATCTATTGAATTCCAAAGTCAGGCTGAAATACTGCAGCAAGCTTTTATTGTGAAGCGGCGGCACACAAAAGAGATGCAGGCGTTAATTGCAAAGTTAGCTAATAGCCATTGGGGCTAACTCCTCAGTAAAGATGAAGAGGCAAACTTATTGAAAAGGACAATAAACATCAAATTAATAACTCTACAATAACGTATTGATAATATTAACGAAAGCTTAGGAGGGGCAAAAAACGGATACATCATGTTCCGAACAATCGTTAATGTACGAAATATTTACAGCCTCTCTGTCGAGCTGTAGCGTCGTCTCTCAGTTGTGCGTCTCTCTGGATGGAAGCAGCTGCCAGACGAGTGAATGTAATTTATTGCAGTGTTTTAATTGAAAAGACCTGAATCTGCAGCACAAACACAGTCTGACGCGAGTTTGTTTTTCTAAGCTACAAAGAGGCTGTCAGACAGAAATGATCAGCATCCATTTCTTGGAGGTATTCGAGAGCCTGTGTACCTCGTCAGCACAATGGTAGTGGGAACCTGAACTTGTTTGTCTTGTTACCAGCCTTCACGCCGTGGCTGGTGTTTGTTCTTCAGCTGGTTTGTGTGTGTGTGTGTGTCGGTGTGGGGGAAAGTGGCAAACTCTGGTCTTGCACTAGGGGGCGCCACCGCTCGTATCCTCGTGCGCTACAGTCACGAAACACGACAGGTGCGTGGATGAGGTGACAGTCGAGGTGTGGGCCGTCCCATCAGGAGTCATGTGATCACATGGGTCTCAACATGTTGATGGGCGTAGCGTCTGGTGTGAAGCCGTCACAAGACTCTGATCTCTCTTCATCTCATAACCAGAACCTCTACGATCACTGAGAGAGGACGTAGCTTCCCCAAAGCTGATTGGCCACTTTTCACCGATATTGCAAATACATAAGTCAAGATCAGATTCAAATGGAGCATTTATCAGATCTGCTTCAAATACTTTCACCTGTTTCATAGATACAAGCGAGAAATTCACAAACTTCCCAACACATGAGGAGATGATAAAAGGCCTCAGACCACAAATGAACATTACAACCATCAATACGAAAAAAGAGATAACAATAAAAAGTGCATCTGAAGAAACAAATTAATATTCCAGAGTAGGGTTAGATGAGGTTAGAGGATGTTTCCCTACATCTCCAGTGAATTGTCTTCTTATTATGATTATATTGCTTTAGTGTCATGATAGAAACTGACTGACTCATTAGCGCATTAGCTTCACTCGTCACACAACTTATCAAAAAAAAAGATCCAGACATTTACGATGTGTTCCAACAGGTCGTCTGGAAACATTACATCTGAAATGATCCCGACTATAACCGTCGATACTAAAAAAAAATTGTGTTAACTGTAAGTCCTGCTGGTCCTCTGCCAGTTCAACCCCAGAATCAACAACAGACACATTATTCCATCATTTGTCGAGCCGGCTGTCAGTCATGCTCCAGCCACGGGGTCTTTGTGCAGTTGTGTGTACGTACGGTGTTGATTCAGGCACAGGAAAGTGTTTATCTGCAGCTTTTAGCATGGAGCCAACCACGCATTTAGCTGTTAGCCGTCACCACACCTGCATGACGTCACCCCCACAGGTGAGCCCGGTCTATTTAGGCTCTGTGTGTTTATTAGCTCTCTGTCTGTAGCCGACGGTTATGCATCCTTTGTTTTTTTTTGCAGATTAGCTTTGTGGGCGTGCGTTTTAGCCGGAGAAAGACGAGGAACATACTGTAGATGCTTATCAGCGCGGCCTAATCACTACCATGTGCTTTTATGGCCACTTGCTTTATTCGCTGAGGCGGCGGGAACTCCAGCAATTAGCCTCCCTTGTATTTCACACATGGCCCCCAGTGTTTGTCACATAGACTGACCCACTGAAAGAGGAGCCGGTCCAGTTCTGGACGCTGGGCTCGTCTCTCTGACAGCGCCTGGGGCTTTTACAGCCTCCGAGCTCGGCCCTCACTCCGGTGGTCCACGAGCCTGGGAACCAGCGTCTCTGCTCACACACACGCTGAGAAGAAGAAAAAAACTCTAGTTGAGCTCATATTTCCTTTGTTCAAAATGATCTCCTTTCATTTTTTATTTTGGTAGAAGGCAGAGCTGCAGATTGCGAGTTTCTGTTTAATTTGGCGTGGATTATTATTTTGCCTAATTGGCTTTTAACGAGGTATTAACTGAAGTATGTAGAGAAGCTGGTCTGGATGTATACCACCCAGCTGCAGGGTCCAGTGGAGGTTAACCCCGTCCAGATCTGATCTTTGTTCCTCTGCGCTTCCTCCATCTGCCTCCCTCTTTATTTTTAAAAATAAAACTGCTCTAATTGTATTATCAAAATTAAGTTAATTGCCAAAAGCAGGTCATAGAAAGTCTGTAACCAAACTATAAAGTCAAAGAGGAATTTACAGGGCTTTAGTTCCGTTTAATAAAAAATGAACAGGGTAATATACGTTGATATACGGGAAATATTAAAGTTTTTACTTCACATTTAATTATTTGACATAAAACCATATAATCAGCATATAAAATATGATGCAAAGTAGAACTATATAAAAAAGACATATATAAATTAAAAGCTATAAGATAAAAATATAAAAACTCGCTTTATGAGCTGGATGTTTCTGATATCTGAGCTTTTACTTACATCTGCAGTTATGGATTTTTTCGGCCCTTTGCTGGAAACACAACACGATGAAGTTCACATCCTGCAGTCATGAAGCAGCTTCATTATTCAGTCATGTTGTGTGTTTCTGTCCCGTGTCCAGAATCGTTCTCCTTTCAGCTCAGTTTTGATCACTTGAGTGAAAATATTATGTTTATTTTCACCGGCCGGTCGCCACCGGACTCTCGGCCGTTTGAACTGAAAACGACTGCAGCATCAGACGAGGTTTATGAAAATGTTGAGTGAATAGAACAATAAATTAAAACGTTAAGACGCCACAGAGCTGAGGAAAACTACAGACATTAAACTTAAGTATCCCTTATTCAAATAACAACAATTATCAATATCAAACATTAAATATTTTAGTGAACTGAATGCTTAACTTTTAGTTTGTGACAGACAACAGTTAATGCAACAGTATTTCTCTCATTACAGTGCTATATTAAAAACACTAGGTATTTTAAAAAGTAAATGGTGAATATATATATTTATTTATTTTGTAAAAACTTGTTAAGGTCTTTACATCACCTCTCCGAAACCTCCATTTTATCGTCTGTTTGAGTCTCTCATTTTGCATAAATCACAAAGGAAATCATACTTTCATAGCTGCTCATGTTTATAAAGTGAACCAGTGCTTTAGGGCAACAGGTTGTGTAGATCACAATGTTTCTGCTGTGTCTAAAAAAAAATGTAATAATCTGGACTAAGTCAAAATAATTTAGCTCTTTAAAAAGTATTTAATATATTAGAATATGACGTTTCTTGTGGTTTCTCTGTAATATTTCAAGGTCTCGACATTACCATGTAAAATGCCTTCAGGTTATTTATGTTCTGATTTAGAGATAAAACCCCAAATAAAATGGAATTGATTTGAATTATGTTAAAATTCATTATTTCTGTCGCAGTTTTAAATACATATAATTTAAGAGAAATGTTCTAGAGCCATGAATCATTTGTAATCTTGCTGTGTGCTGCAGTTCTTGCTAAACGATACAGATATTAATACGTCGTAATAAAACTCATGAAAAACAAGACCAACGTTGAAATGATAACTGATATCTAAGATCTTAAAAAAAGTTGTGGAAACCTGCAGAAACCAGTGGCTTGTTTTGTTTCCTCACATCAGTTTGGTTTTTGGGAGAATTCACTTTTCACTTCAACGTGATCCCGGCTGCAGGACGTGTGGAGGACCTAAGTCAAGTTGTAGTGAGAGACCTAAGAAGCCGAGGGACACTGAGGAATAATCATCTGCGTGTGTAATAAAGTCAGCACAACACGTCCTTATCACAGTTCACTGATACATAAAGAGCCATTGTTGTTGTTGCATTAGTGCCTCACTCAAGCTGCTGCCTCCCTCTGAGTCTAAACTGTTATCTTATCAAAACAAAGGATTCTTTGAATATTTAGATTCAGGGAAACACCCTCAGGCAATTGTGTGTGTGTGTGTGTGTGTGTGTGTGTGTGTGTGTGTGTGTGTGTGTGTGATAGGAAGGAAAATATTTCCCACTAAGTCTCAGCGACTGGGCCTGGGGGGGAAATTCAAAACACTCCTGTCGTTTGTTCTGAGCCGAGCTCGCTGCCAACTGTCGCTCGCTGCACAGAAAGTGCTTTTGTTTCCTGTGCGTTCAGAAGGCTGCAGTCAAGTGTTCCAGCTTGTGTGTGTGTGTGTGTGTGTGTGGATGTGTTTGTCTACGTTCTGAGGGTTTTTGCACAATAACATGTGGTCGAGAGACGGAGCGAGTGTGTGTTTTGTGTTGGGGGGGGAAGAGAAAGTGAATGAGAATGACAGATTCTTTTTTTCATCGTACATACCTCGGATCACACTGGCTCTATTGTTCAGAGGCTGGGTGCAGAGATGAATTATTTAACCCTGTGTTACTTCACGGGTGGACGGACTTTATAGTTTGTTCTAACGTACGTTTTAATGTGTGTGTTGTGCAGTATATGTGTGTGTGTGTGTGTGGAGGGGCCTTCACGTTTTCATTACTCAGAATGTTTATGCATGCTCATACAGATGAAATGCTGGAAACTCGGCGGCTGGAGGTGCCAGTGCCTTCAGCCAGCGGTGGCAGCCCCAGTATTAAGTAGCTCCACTGATTTATGCAGCAGCGCAGAGAGTTTGACAGAAGTTGCACTCGACCGCGATGCGAAAACAATGAGGTTTTCTGCATAAAGTTTATTGGCATACACAACATCCTGGCATCGAACACATGACCACCCACCTGCTTGCTGCCCTCACCTTTCCTCTGGCTGCATTACGATGAAGTCAAGTTCAGTTCCCGAGCTTCAACCGAGCCCCAGCTGGAGCTTCTCTCTTCACTCAGCAGCTGGACTCTGGATTCACAGTAACACATCAGCCCAGGAGCATCATGCTTATATCAATATCTGCTTATACATAAGGCACAAATACAGTAAACATGACACAGCAATTTACTCAAGTACATTTATCTACTAATAATGTTTCTGTCTGTATTGAACAGTTGAGAATATGCACATATTGTCTGTATTCATATTTTTTACTTTCACGTGCTTCAAAACCATTTCACAGTATAACATGAAACAGAAGATGATAGTAATAGAAAACAAGTTTCTGAAGTTGCTCTGTGAAATTAAATTTTACATAAAGTTTGACAGCATCGTACATGGAATTTGCTGCACATCAAAAAAATGTAATCATACCACTGCCTTAGAACCTGTGGGGGTTCTATTCTCTCCACTGTAGTGGGCACCTTGATATCTACCAGTCCAGCCCTGTGATTGTTTCACCCTCTTCCCTCCTTCTCAAGAGGAAGAGGGCCGTCCTGTGAGAGGAGGACTTCCTGCAGTGACTCCCTCTGCAGCTCCACAGGAAGGGCTGGAGCAGAAGTGCAGGGCCAGAGTTAGAGCACCCTCAGGCACCAGCACTGGGATGGGTCCACTTAGTTTGTTGGGAGCAGGGCAAGTAGAACGAGGGAGTGAGGAGAACTGGGAGGGAGACAGGGACCAGGGAAAAGACAGATGCATATTAAACGTGTGTCCAGTTGTGTTGAGCCTGTTGTTAATGTTGTGTGTTGTGTGTTGCTGCAGCTTTGTGTTCCTGGTGAATTCTAATGAACATTTCTTATATTTATATGAACCCTTATAGATATGAGTGCAGCTGTAATAACACTTTTCTGTCAAACATTGAACAAACCCACATGGAGTTTCATGTAGGAGAACACAGATAGTTGAGTGTGTGAGTGTCTCACAGTGTCACCAGTGGAAACAAACTGGGCCTGAAGCCTCTTTGCAGCGGAGCAGGAGGTCCTCTCCGTCAGCTGGAGCTGCTCTGAGTTAACTCCCCACAGCTACTGTACCATATTACTTTCCCTCTGTATTCCAAAGGGTAAAAGTTCAGACTATGAGAACCTTTGACGCCCAGATTTCCATATGTGAAGAATTTGCAAAGGTCAGCGTGAACCACTGAAAATGGACCGAACTTCAGCGCCGCTTTATTATCCGTGTGCCCCTCTGGGCTCGTCTGGCTGTGGAGCAACAGCCACAAGTCTGAGGAGTCCCTCCTGAGCAGCTCCAATACAAACACACTCTCTCCCTCCCTCTATCTCCTTCTCTCTCTCCTTCTTACAGCCAGGGGGGGGAGGCATCTGTTTCCTATGCTCAACATGTGGAGGCACTGCATTCAACACACACACACACACACATATCACTCCACTGTTTACACTACTCCTGTCTTATCTCATACACTGGGCACATTACATGAACATTTCAAAAAACACACACACCTCTGATGGGCACAGAGAACCTGTGTGTGTGTGTGTGTGTGTCTGTGTGTGTGTTTTTGTGCGCTGCTGCTGAGCGACCATGTGTAATGTTTTGATGACATTGACTCATAATCGCTCGTCCTTTTCTGTCATTTGTCCTTGAGTGTGTGTGTGTGTGTGTGTTAATGTCCTGATGTTATCGGCCCAGAATCAACAGGGACACCGCTCTCATCTGATCCGGCCCCTGCTGATAACACCGTGTGTGTGTGTGTGGGGGGGGGGGGGGGGGGGTGATGCTCAAGGCCTTATTTGTCTTTGTAAATCGTACCTGTAAGTTTCTTTTGATACGAGTGTACGACATTTAAACAAAGGAGACAACCCTTATGATAAAATCGAGAAGTTAATTAATAACTATTATCCATTTATAATACAGCCCATCTAAGCAGAGACTCCCCGGCTCCCTGTGTAGAGATCCACGTTTGTGTTTGATTTTCCTGCTTGTCAGTCAACATTAACCTCCTCTGTTCGAGACGAGTTCTCAGCGCAGCGTGAAATTTTACTTTAACACAAATATCCTTGTTGGGTTTGGCATCGCTGTCGATTTTCCAGCCGCAGCAGTTTACAGAAAGAGATGAAACCATAGAGCAAATGGGGACCGAGGCTGAACTCTAATGCAGCCCAGGGAGATTTTTTTTTATATCTCCAGTCGTTCATCCATTTAGTGATCCGTCATTTATACGGGTTGTTCTTAGAGGGTCAGGAGGCGGCTGGAGCCAATCAGGAGCCCCGACAGCGGGCGAGAGGTCGTGCACATCTGGACACGTCACGATTTTATATCCAGGATTAATTCCTTCAAGTTTTTAACTGCAAATTAGATTTTATGCCTCAAGAAAAAATTCTCAACTTTTGACCCAAACAAGAACCTACAGGTTCAATTATAATATCTACTATGATATCAACATATAATATACATTTTAATAATTTAAAAAAATATATATCTTTGACAGTGAATCGTTGATAAATTGTTCAAAACAATCTTTTTTTTACAAAAGATATATGAAATAATGTGGCAGTTTAATTTGAAAAAAATTAATTGGATATGTAGAAATGACAAATTATCAATTTACTGTGAAAGAAATTTACCAAAAAACTGTTATTATCATTATCTGTCATCAAACCATAACAACTATACATGATAACATGTGGTGTGGGAACATAACCAGTGTGTCAGTTACAGTTATACTTGATATCACTTCCTCATTTCAAGCATTCGGGTCACGTCTCTGATCGTCTGGGTGTGACTCTCTCATCTTAACGTTTATAAAACCACCTGCGCTCTCTCTCCTTCACTTAATTCCACTGCTTCTTATCCATCTTCCATCAATTCATCCCTCTCTCTCTCTCGCTCTCTCTATCTCTCTCTCTCTCTCTCTCGTGTGAGTGATGTGTTGGTGACGTGAGGATGAGGCTGACGGCAGCAGCAGCAGGTGAAAGCAGATTAGCTGATTTCAAAACAAATTCCCACAGGAAACTTTGCGTGAGTTTTCAGGAAATAGTGAATGTGTGTAGTTGTGTGTGTGTAGTTGTGTTTGTGCCGCTCCTGCTGCACTGGTCAGATAACGGTAATGAATCAACAGTAGCTCCATCGAGAGATAAAGAGGACAGAGGATGGACGGGGATTTTATCTGTTTTGAAAATATTATGTTGTGCCCATTTCTATGTTTTGTGAGAGTGATGAATGTGCAGTTTCCCAGTCGTCCCCAAAGAACCCGAACACCTCGCCAACCAGCACCCCCCCCCCAACACACACACACACACACTCTCCTCTTTATCGCTGTTGTCTCAGTTGATGAAGATGAAGCCAACAACCCGTCAAACAGAACATTGATTTATTTACTTTGAACAAACTCTTCAATATCCACATGTGTGAAAAGTGTTAATTTGGTTAAAATTAAAGAAAAATGATGAACTGGTTTAAAATATTGTTTGACAGGCAATTAGTGACCAAATGGAGAAGACTCAAACAAGCTGCTTCTCTCTTTTGACCATGTCAGACATCATTCCTCCTTTGTTGCCAGAAAGTCAAACCTTGACGGGATGAAGATGAATTATTGTTTTTATTGAGTTTGGATGATTTGTGGTTTTTGCAGAGAAACTGGAGCAATGAAAGGAAACTTTCACAAACAAGAGAAAATCGTGAAGTCTTGACGTGAGTCTGTCTGAAACCTGGACCTTCTTTCTGTGAGATAAGAGGGAACTCAGCCCCTGGGAGACTTCATCAGTCTCACTGATGAATCTAACTGTTCCTGGATCGCAGTTCTCATAGAATGCTCTACAATATGAAGAGCACAGATTTGATATTAATTGTTCTTGATGCTAAACATGGTATCTTCGGAAAGTGTTTCTGGAAACAGGATAGAAGGAGCATCAGCCAGAAATGATTTGCAAGAGATTAAACTTAAACTTTAGTATAGAGGCAACAAAGAGAAAGGCATGATAGATTGATACAATACAATACGGATAAGATATATAAATGAGTGAACATCTGCAGTAACTTTCCAATAGTCCCTTTAATAATGAAACTGGTTCGTGTCATCGCTCTCCACACTGAGCTTTAAAAAGAACTGCCCTCCAAACTGTGAGTGTCACATGATCACTGACCCGCGGCCCCTCCCAGGCTTTAATCAATCCAACATGGCGGCTCGATTTCGACGGCATCCCACCGTGCACTTCCATAAATACACTAACAGCTTTTCTTAAATACGTGACAAAATACTGTTAAAGTTTTACAGGCTGCACCCTGCGCTCCACCAGGGGAGGAGTGACTCTGCTCCAACGGCATTGAGAGGATGGAGTTCTGTAAAAACCTGAACTGGGCTGTTGAAGTCATTCACACACACACACACACACACACAGACACACACATGCGCAGATTTGAATTTCATACACACACCTGCTCTTGATTGTCCAATTTGTAAGCGCTGTAGTGGCCGCGGGGGAGCAGGGAAACGGTAAACAGGCCGATAGCATCTGATGTGAGATCACTGCGGCTGGAAACATATTCTGACCAGAGAGACGCACACACACACACACACACACATAGACACACACTGTCGAACTGTGACGAGGAAAGCAGACATTGTTCTGAGTGACGAACCGGAGGCGGTGGGACGTTTATGAGCGTGATCTGCATTCAGGTCAGTTCAGCGTGTAAACAGAGTCTCCTTCTAGCAGTCGGCCTCTCCCAGGTTCAGCTTCCAGGTCGGGGGGGTCATGTGTCTCTGGGTCAGAGGTCAAACGCAGCCCGACGAGGACGTCTGGAAATTCACTTCACTGAGACAGTTTGGGACTGACAGACGTACAGTTCTCTGTCTCTCTCTCTCTCTCTCTCTCTGTCTCTCTCTCTCTCTCTCTCTCTCTCTCTCTCTCTCTCTCTCTCTCTCTCTCTCTCTGCTGCTTCTGCTTTCTCACTTAAACCCTCTAAGACGACATCCACTGAATCTCTGTCTCTTTCTGCTCTTCGACACACAAACAAACAAACATCACTCGTCTGATCTGTCTGATGGAAAATATTACAACCTCCCACACAAACCGTATCTGTCTCCTGCTGTCGGCCTGTCAGCCAATCACATCACACGATCTCTGATAACACAAAATGCATACATGTAGCCTTTGTCTTGTTTTGTGCTTTTCACACGCAGAACAGTTTACTGCTCCATATAAAACACGTTCATTTTCATCATGTTCAATAAATGCTTAAAATGTGTTTTGCCAAAGATATTTCATTTTCATTGAGGTCATTTTTTACACCTGAAAGTCTGAGCCCAGATTTTTCTGCTGAGCGCTGACAGATCTATAAGAAGGTTTAAAGAATGAGCTGCTTCATCGCCTCCGCCTCTTCCTGCCGACGCTGGTTTCTCTTCCTGCCTCTTCAAAGACGGCAAAATAAATACAGAGCTGTTCTGGCCCAACATCACTCGATCCGCTGGTTTGATTCCCTCTCTCTGACAGCCGAGGATGTGTGTGTCACTGTGTGTGTGTGTGTGTGTTTGTGATAGTGGGTTACAGTACATTAAATGCAGTCCAGAAAGCCTGAAGCCTCTATTTTAAACACCTTTCACATCCCATTTAGCTCCGGTCGCTGCCTATTCATAACCCAGCAATGACAGATTAGCATGTAGCTGCTATATATAACGTGACTTGACTGGTGTCTGTGGATATTTGTGCGTGTGTTTGTGTGTGTGTGTGTGTGTGTGTGTTCCTGCCCCTCGTTCCCCCCCAAAAATGGTAACACACCCACACCAAATGAGAGGGCTCCTTTGAGAAATGTGTTTCTCATGTTCTCACGGTGTAAAAATTACTCTATTGGCTCCAAGAATCAGCTGCTCTGTGCACAGTGTGTGGAGCCGGGCCCGGCCGCTGTGTGTGCGACTGTGTTTGTGTGTGTGTGTGCATGGACGATTTAGTTTTTCAGCATGTGTTTTAGTTCTAAATAGTGAATGACAGTCTTTATGAGACTGCCCTCCCCCCCCCTCTCCCCCACCCTCGGGTTAAAACATGGACAGATTGTTTCCTGAGGCCGGACTGTTCATACAGCCAGAGGTCACAGCCAAGTTCAAGTGTGTGTGTCTGTGTGTGTGAGTGTTTGTGGACTTCCCCGTGCACGCGGCTATGTTTAGATGAACAAACACTGATACTATCAAAGCAGTGGGTGCAGATGGATGATTCAGTTTGATGTGGGCGAGAGGAATCTCTTTTTCCTTGACGTCTTTCTGACTCTGTGTCCGTCTACATGCTGATAATCTGTGAATCATCATCTGTAATCTGACTGACGGTAGTTTGATTCCCAGCTCGTCCAGTTCGTACAACAAAGTGTGAACCACAACCTCGGATGGCAGCGTGTGAATCAGATGCATGACTGATACACAAAGCGCCACAAATAGAATCGCCTTTTGTGTGTGTGAGTGTTTTGTGTAATCATTAGGATAAGAGAAGTGCTTTATAAATTCAGTTTATGACCAATTATCAAATCTATAATCAATACATTGCATTAAAAGCCATTAGATTACAGCTACATATGCTAATAAAGACACAAACCAGCAGTCAAATCTGAAATTCTTATATTTTATAAGTTGTGTTATAGAACTTGTCAGAATAAAACCCCAGTTTTATTATCAGTTAAACCTGTTACAGATCAGAAGAGTGAAGACTGTGTCATTGTGCGAGTGTCAACAATGAACAGTGGTTGTGTTTGTTTGAGATTTTGTGTTGTGTTGACAGAGGCAATGAGAACATCTTCTGTCTTTACTTTACTAATCCTTTAAACAAGCCTGTCAGGTTTACACGTGTCACCGAATGAAAACAGAAGATAAACAAACATCCTTTTTTTTTTATTCTCTAATATCCACATCGTTCAGACTGTACAAGTTTCCTCTCAGTCGACTTTCCATCGGACACAGATGTGATTTAAAACCCACGCTGTGACCGAGCCGCTCTGGAGTCGCTCTGATTGACTCAAGTCTCCCTCCTCTGTCAGACTCTGTGACAGAGCGTCCTCTGAGGTTGACCACTTCCCCGAGGCCCCGGCCAGCAGAGCGACACAGACAACGGCGAGGTGCGGTCGTCCCTGCGTCATCACGGAGACACGGACGCGTTACGTGTGCGTCCGGAGTGAAGTCAGACTGTAAATATAACCTCGTCTGTCTGCTGCTCTGTGTTCAGACGCTCTGTGTGTGACGAGGAGAAAACGCTGCAGTCTGACTTCTTTGGTCAAAACAGAACCGGAGAGAGGAGAATGGAGGAGGGGTCTGTGGGAGGAGGATAAGGAGTGTGTGAGTGTGTGTCTGTGTGTGAGAGAGTGAGAGAGTGGGTGTGTGTGTGTGTTGGGGAAGGGTGAAGGGGAGTTTAATAACTTCAGCCTCCTCTAAAAATAGGGCGTTCGGTAAAAGAAGGGGGGAAAAAAGCTGTTCTGCTAAAAATCACAGCTCCATAGCAGCAGTTTGGATGATGTGTGCTCCCTGAGGTGGAGCCTGGGAAAGTTAGCAGCGTGTGTGTGTGTGTGTGCTTGTAAATGCATGTGTGTGTTGTTTTTTGAGTATTTGTGTCACAGTGTGTTGTGTTAACTTGAACGATTTGGGTTGTTTGTGGAAGTTTACTCAGAGGAGAGTTAGAAAACCTTGTCCAGAGCGACCTGGCTCGGGCAGCCCCTGGTCTACGCTGGGTTTGGACTGTCCCGGTTTGGTCTGTCCCGGTTTGGTCTGTCCCGGTTTGGTCTGGTCTGGTCTGTGGCCACGAGTAATCCACCCCTGCCCTTTCTCTGACTCACTGGGAGACCAGTAGGGACGAAGGCAGACACAGAACAAAACAACAAAAAAATGAAAAGAGCCCAGTCCTTATACGAGCAGGGAGATGGCGATCAAACATAACTGAGTCAAGTCACATCAAATATGTTGGAGAGGAAAACTCATTTGTTGGAAACTTCTCCAGCCAGGAACTCGAGGAATGTTCGCCCACCAGTTTGTGTTTCAGGGCTTTTTCATGTGCTGTCCAACTCGATATCTGGTCCCAGTGGCCCGTGCACAGACCGCAGTCATCGTTTTAAATTTGGATTCTTTTTAAATGTTGTTTTCACCTGCTGGTCTCTCTGAACTGGTTTGTACTGGTGGCAGGACTTAGTCACTGAGCCTCAGACTGAACGTGTCTGCAGGCTAACACAGAGAAACATGGTTTTCTGTGTTGATCCGTTGTTAAGGTCGATCACCAGAGACCGAATGTGATGTCAAAGGAAACCATTTTATAAAAGACATGTGCTGCATCGTTATCTGAAGGACATGAACTCCATATATGGTTTGTGCAGTGCTATGTAATAATATTTCCATTAAGTACAGTCCATGATTTTTAAGGTTTTAGAAAGTATTTTAAAAATATGAAGCATTAAAACCTTGATTTGTACATTTGTTGACTTAGATGGCCAAAAATATATTGTGGAGATATTGTATTTGTACTTCGACACAGTTTTTGTCTTTATTTATGTATCATGATCCAGCAGCGAGCTTTATTTCATAGATTAGATGCTGTTCCAGTTTGTTGTTATAGAACCTTTGATTGATTCCTTGTTTCGACCATTGGCCGAGTTTTAGGAACTGACATGTGACCCCCGATGGAGATCTGTGGAGGAGAACTCAGAGGAAGTTCTGTGGCGTCCTCGTCGTTCTCTGAATCGCTCCGATGCAAATAAAGACGCAGTTCGAAATAAGATTTATAGGAAGTTAAATATAGTCGTATGTAAACATGTACAGTGGTAAGAGGTTATCTGGGCTCTGGGATCAGTGCCCGGGGCCCGGGTCACTCTGAACTCGTCATTTCAATACTATTTGCCTAATCTCAGAGCAAGATGGCTGCAGGTGATTGCCAGTGTATCCGGGAAGCCGTGGCCTTGATGGATGCTGTTCCCAAACGACCAGCTGATAACGTGTGACGTTGGTGAGCGAGAGCATGTTTGAGCCGAGATGTGACGTCGTGCTGTGGCTCCGAACATTCACACAAATGTGTTGTATCGCGGCTAAGTGCAGGTCATTAATCTCATTATCAGTGGTATGAGGCGGGCCCGGGCTGGAGCGGCGTCTGCTCCGATCCAAGCCGCTCCCTCTGGCCCTCGCCAGAATGAGAACACTTTTCTTCTTATTTTTCAGGCTTCGACATTCTTGTCTGGCAGCTGTGCAAGCATGTTGTGGAACAGAGCTGAGAACCTCTTAAGCTACAAATGATCTGGAAAAGCCAGCTCTGCTCGGGCTCTGTAGTGGGGAAGACGGGAGGCTGCGGCCTCAAAGAAACTCTCCGAGGTTCCATCAGGGCCCCGATGATAAATCTGAAGGAAAAGCCACAGCGATTCAGACTCAGTCGGTGTTCAGTGATTACAAATTAAAGACAGACAATCCATTTATCTGGATCTATCCTGTTTTTCAAATAAAGGGCCTTAAACATTTATATATTCAAATTAGATGCATGATTCTTTTTTACGGGATCTCATCACAAAAGGTCACGACAAAAGTTTCCTGATGCTGAAAAAACCCAAGAAGAAGGATTATTAGTTCTGATGTGTGATGCGTCGTTGATCTGTTTCTTTCTGAGTTTATACAACAACCGTCAAATATCTGTCACTCATTCATTGATAGTCGTTGGGGGGGGTCTGTAGCCAATCCCAGCTGACATGAGCCGGGAGGCGGGGCTCACCCTGGACAGGTCACAAACTCTGGTTAAGTTTTTCGTGTTAGCTAATACTTTTCTATCCGGTCTGTTAGGGATTTTACTTTTTTTACGAACTTGGTGGTTAAAGTCAAATGAGGCAAACTGTCTGTTAAAGTTTTTCAAACTTGGGACAATGGGGATGATTATTTATTCATTTTTTACTTTAAAAAAAAGTCTTAAATCATACTGGTTTCCCACTGGAGACGCCCTGGTTTGTGCCACTCTGCATGTTGTTTTATTTACCATGTTTCAGCTCTTAAAATTTGTGGAGGAATTTTAATAGATTCATGCATATTAAAGAATTTGTGGTTTCACGTTAACGTGGCTTCTTGAATCAGAAGAACATTCTGTGTGTTTGCTGCTGTGTGGATAAGGATTTGCGTGTGTGAACCTCCGGGGTTAATGGCATTAGCAGCCCGTGATTGGGCCTGATGGCTTTCTGAGGCTGTAATGGCGTCTCCATTAAGTGTTTACTGTGAGCCATTCCACATGTCAGCTGTAGTCAAGCAGCCAGAGACGGAGGAGCGTGGGGCCGCCACAGGCTGGGGCACCGTGAGGGAGGTGAGACGCAGAGGGGGGAGAGGGGAGGACGGGGAGGTCAGCTGGCTGCACGGGGGGGGGGGGGGGGGGTCGAGATAAATCGTTACTGAAAGTGTGGTTTGGTTTTTTTGTTTTCTAATAAACTTTTTGGACTTGTCAGCTCTTTTAGACGAGGAACCGGGATCTGTTTTCAGTCTGAGGACTTTGATTTTAAAACAACTGTTTCAGAAAAAGTTCCACCTTCTTCACCAGCAGCCGTGAAGCTGCTGTTCTGTGAGGACACACCGATCTGCAGCCATTTAAAAACAGTTCAACACACAGAGAGGTTCTGGATCGGAGCTGCTGTAGTTCTCTCTGCAGTGGGGAGAGTGCACTGTGTGACCTGTGCAGACTCCTGAGTCAGCAGACCTCGGTTTGTACCAGGGATTTTCCCGCAGCCCAGTAGCTTCGGTTGCTCTCTCTCCGAGTTCTATCTGACAGCGACATATGGAAAACATTAAATATAAAAACACTTTGAGGAGGAAAAGAAACGTGGCACACACCAAACTGTTCCCTGGAAATTACTGCTGAGTCACGATTATTTAATTTAGTTTTCATCTTTTTAAATCTGAGGATTCTTCAAATGTTTGTTTTTTTGGTTTCATTTTTACATGGTTACGAATTAAATCACAGTCTATTGCATCTGTTGTTTAAAGTTCTCCACTTTATAGACTAAATAATACATAGAATTTTTGGTTATTTTATATTTTAAAGAGAGATAAAAGAATATAGAGTTATGTAGCAGCAGGTTTCCTTTGATTGACAGCTGTTCCAGCCTATCAAGGTTAAGATCAGTGTTTTATTGGTTTGTTTCTATTTGAGTTACATGTTTCATAGCGGTTTTTTTTAACATCTAAAGAAATGTCTGGTATCACTTCATCATCTTATCTCTTGAATCAGTTTGTCTTGTATCAGAAACAGATAACAGATAATGAAGCTTCCTTCTCCTCATAAAAACACAGTGTCACAGACGTGTAGATGTGTTTTCCTACCGTCTCTGAACAAAGCCGAGCAGTTGAACTCCGGTCGTCGTGCTCGTGTCAGGGTATAATTCAGGTGGGGGGGCTCGGGGGTGGTCGCAGGGGTCGGTGTCTGTCTCTGGAGCTGGAGCCGAGCGGTGAGTGCGTGATGGGGGTCATCCTGTGGCCATGTGAACAGGAAGGTGCGGGTTGAGTGTGAAGGGCTGAACCTCTTCGCCGTTTATCAGATAGCTAATGAAGCAGAGCGGCCCTGAGAGAGATGGAGCGAGGGAGGAGGGGTGGAGGAGCAGAAAAAGGGAGAAGGGGAAAGGGGGCAAAAGGAGGAAGGGGACAGACAGACGGGCGGGGTGGTGCGGAGGAGTTTAAGGAAAAAGAAGGAGAAGTTAAACGTGGGAATGTTAAATCAGGCGCTCCGACCTCAACTGTTACTAATAAACCACCGGCTTCTGTGATCCCTCTGAGTTGTATTCCCTCCACAATGAGAAGAAAAATACACAGAATATTATTTATTACATTTCCTGGATAAAAATCAGCAGAGGCCGTATCACTCAGCTCCTGCTGTAAACATTTTCTCTGGAAGCACGAGAAGCCAAACTGCGTTTCCCAAATCCCATCATCGCAGCCGTCCAGTTTACTACAGGCTGCACATTCATCAGCGCGGTCGGAAGGAAAAGAAAGAAAAGAGTCATTTCATTACAAGTTTAAATAATCATCCAGTCAGACGATCAAAACAGTTTCACAGCCTCCATGTCAGCGTCGGGGATATTTCACTGATTCCAGTGATAATTCATTCTGCTCACGCTGAGGAGGGACGGATTCAATCCTCAGACCAGCTCTAATATGTTCTTTTATAATTCAATATTTATATTTATTTTGTATTATTGCTGCGACAAACTATTATTCACATTCTCGCAAAATTGTTTTGTGTAGCCACAGTTTCTCAGAGCCCAGGGGAGCATCTTTAAATCGCTCTGCATGAAACATCTAAAACAAAGATATTTAGTGTAATATTATGTATAAAAGAATCCTTACATTTTTTTATTTGACAACTGTTGTGGTTGTTTTTCACTTTGCTTTGTGTGTTTATCAGGGGAGAAAAGCTCAAGTGAATGTAAAGTAATCTGATCTGATCTGAAGCTTTCTGATTTATCTTCTTATCTGTTAAGTGAGAATCTGACCCACAGACTAATGTGATTTTCTAAGAGATGTCACATTTCCCGTCAGTTCAACGAGCTCAAAATGTGGAAACAATCAGAAACAGATTCTGACGGAACGTTGATGTTTCAATGAGTCCGAGGAGCCGATATCGTCCTGTGTGAGAATCTGGTTTGTTCATCAGGGGCCAGAGGGTGAGAGGTCAGGGGTCGGGCGCAGGGGAGCCATCAGCCTTGAGCGTTCAGGTGACCCTGAACGATCCTGAGATAGGCCGGCCTGGCTCCCCCCCCGAGGAAGAGCATTCCATCACTGTTAGTGTGCGTGAGACGGCAATTAGCACTTTACTGCACAGCGGTGTCACCACTTCATCTGTGAGGAGAAATCACTTCATTAGTCTTTTCTTATTGAAATCAGAATATCAGTTGATCGATGCAGCAGTTCTCCATATCACTGGTTTCTAAAAGATTGTTCCTGTTAAAGTTTAATTCCTTAAAGAATCTAATAAAGGTTATTTATTAATTTACATTAAACCTTTTGTGCAGATTCAGATCTCTCATAACTTTTATCCTGGCATTTCCGCCAACACCAAAATATAACAAAGAAAAATGATGATGCAAATAAAATATTGAATATACAGTATATATGATATAAAATAAGAAAATACTGATTTTAATTTACTGTTAACTTTGATGAGCATGTGTGTGTATGTGTGTATGCGCGTGCACTATTGCAGAAGGGAGTCAGTTTCTGCTTTTTCCAACGTTAGCACATAAAACACACATAATGCATCTGGCTGGACTTCATGGACACACACGCACACACACACACACACTCCATTCAACACAAATCCAAGTGGAGCTAATAAAGTGCGCTGATGTGAGACCGGCTGAGAGTTCACCTGAGCAGAGGCGGAGGAAGCTAACTCTCCACCTTCCTGCTGTCGGCTCTGAATTACAGCTCCGGCTCTCGACTGTGTGGAATAACACCAGCGAGGTTTCACACCAGTGCTCGTGTGTTGTGTTACTGGTTCACTGCCTGAGTAGTTTTCCATACATCAGGTATGTTGTCATGGTATGTATGTATGGAAAACTACCACCAGTGAGTGAGAGGTGTCACTCCAGTTCATCAGGTGTTTGTGTTGAGACGCAGTTCACATGAGCGTCTGTTAGCACCTGTCACATTTTACCTCCTCAACAAGGACACTAACGACTCCACACAGTGTTTTGAAGAGTGTTTATATAGACAGAAATATTTTTAATAATATGTTTACATTAGCTTATAGAATATTAAATTCATGATACATGTTACAAACATTACATCCTGACATGATGATTTCACAAAACACTGTGAAAACTCAAACTAGCTGTTTTACTGGGATTAAGACACTGCACATGTAATGTGATGGATTTTCCTCACGTCCTCAATTGTTGCTTATTCAGGTTTAGAATAATCAGAATATGTTGTTTACAAGGCATCAACTTATTCAGGCTATTGTCTTTAAGCGTGTTAATGTCAGTCAGTCTGTGAAAAGGTTATTATCAGGCCGTCTTTGCTTTAAAGTGAAGGCAAACACTTGGTATCTTGACATTTCTGATTCTTTACGGCAACTTGAACCTCCTGAATAACAGGTTTGTGATCAGTTTACCAAGAATCTGAACAGAGAATCAGTAAGAAGTGAAACTATTTAGTACGGACTGAATGGATAGAATCTCAAACATATTAAACTTTAGATATTATCTTAAAGATATGCTTTCATCCTGACATACTTCTGTTGTAAATTGTTGCTCTTGGACCTTCTGTCCTCACTGATTTAATTTATCAATACGTGAGCAGTCATGAGCTTCCCTCTGTCTCTCAGTCTCCGTCTGTCTGTCCCTGTCTCCCCGGTGAGTCTCCTCTAATCAGGCTGGACGTGCCAGGGATCAGCAGCTCTGACCTGCTGGCTCTGGTTCACCATAAATATTATGGGACGCCGTCGCTGGCTGTTTAATATAGAGCACGGGTCCATTAAGGGACCCAGACGATCAGCTTTCACTGGAGTATATAGGCTAATAATAATAATGCTGCTGCTGCTGCTGCCTACACTGTGGAGTTAGAAATAGTCACACATGAGCACAAGTCAGGAGCTTGGAGGATGTTGTAATTTTAGTCCTTCTAGTTTATCAAATCTCTAATATTACTACTGACGTCTTTAAAAGCTGTGAGACCATGTCAGCTTTCTGCAAAACCGTTTTGTGTGCATGTGCACGTGTGTGAGTCTGTGTGTGCCAGCAGCACATTCAGCCTGTGGGAGGGCTCTGTCCTCCTTTCCCACAGTATGTGTCCCATGAGCCTTTGCAGTGACGTCAGGACAGAGGTACGAGCGAACGCCCGGCTCAGAGGTCACAGGTTGGCTTCCTGTCTATCAGCATCAGAGTTGGGCAGTGTCCAGTGTGAAGCGTCAAACTGTCCTCATGATGTGTCGGCTGGTTTAACCTCTGTCTGTCTGTGTGTCTCTCTCAGGCCATGTGGATGATGCTGCAAATGGACGAGCCAGACGATTTCGTCATATCGACAGGGGAGGTGCACAGTGTGAGGGAGTTTGTGGAGGCGGCCTTCAGACATGTGGGGAAGACTATTGTGTAAGTACAAACTCACAAACACACACTGACAGATACACACACATTGTCACATCGGTGTTTCCATGAATCTTCTATGTTAGTCTCGTGTTTGAATGAATTGAATTGAATCAGGGTCACACATGGTGGCCTTCACTGACACTTCCAAACTCAGGTCTGGATTAAATGTCATCACATGGTCACAGAGACAAACAGAATGAAAACGCTCATCTCTGTCTTCTGCCTTTGAAAGAACTTTATTTGTACAGCACCTTTCACACAGGTAGAGTTCAAAGAGTTAGGGTTAGGCTACAATTCTGTTATGTTTGGAGAATCCTAAAAAAGTTGTTTCCCGGAGTTTCTCTTTTTATATTTGAAGAAAGCAGCAGTAGCATTCAGATGAGGGGCGGAGCCTGTAGAGCAGCTGCAGGCAGGACATGGTGTACACATTTAAAATGTTTTTGTTTATTGATACCATCTTCGGCCTTATCACCAAAAGCTCTGGAATCTGTTAGTAATTCAAAGTCTTCAGTTTTGTTCTTCTACGTGAACGGCTCCTCTTCTTCATCCTGAGTTATTCGTATTCTTCAGGTGTCACGTCCGTCACTTCTCTCCAACAAGCCAACTCAAGCAGCTATAGAAACAAGCAGCTGTTTTCTGTAATCTGTCAAATAAACCATGAAACAGATTGATTAAAGTAAGAAGCCATGGAATATATAAATAAGTTTTAAACCCCAGGCTCTGATTCTGCCTGTAGGAGAGCTGAGGTGTGTATTATCCTCTCCTTGTTTTGGAAACCCTTTACAAGGCTCCTGTCACTTCCTTCCCCTCCTCCATCTCACCTCTCCTTCACCTCCCTCCTGTGTCCTGCACGACGCAGGAGGGAGGTGAAGGTGTGTGTCCTCCTCCACGATGCCTGTTGTGTAGAGTCATGGAAAAAAGAAGAAGCAGGCCGGCAGGTGACATGTTTTGTCTGAGTGAGACGTTAAAGAAACAAACCGCACAAGAAATAATCAGGGAGACGTGAGCTGGATCTTTGTTTCCCCCCCCCCCCCTGTAAAGATGTGTCTGTTTCCAGGTGGGAGGGGAAGGATGAGAATGAGATCGGCCGTTGCAAGGAGACCGGGCTGGTGCACGTGAAGGTGGACTCAAAGTTCTTCCGCCCCACTGAAGTGGTAAGTCAGTTTTCTTCCTGTGTTTGTGTGTGTGTCTGTGTGTGTGTGCGTGTGTGTGTGTGTATGTAAGTGTTGTCTGCTGCTGTTGAAATGATGCTCTGCTGGATTGTGTTTCCCTGCTCTCTGTCAATGACCAGTTTGAGCATATAGATCTCTTTAGTACAGTAATAACATTAAAATCTTTATGACTGGCCTGAACCCCCACAGCTGCAGCCAGGAGGACATTATACATGTTTATGAGTTGTTGTTGAAAGACGACTTTGTTTTTATAGCTTATTAATTGTACATTTGACTCTAGAGAGTCACAGCTTCATCCATACTGATTCGTTTTAATACACAAAACGATGACACTGGTCATTTACGTGCTGGTGTGGACAGGAAGCAGATCTTCAACTCAGCAGTTGGTTGTTGAGTTACAGAAAGACACCACAGAGGAGAAACGACTGGTGAAAAGTGAGAGCGGGGGTTTCTTCTCTCGTCGTGTCGTGACCGATGAGAACCAATCAGGAAGCGAACCCAAGTGACTTCATCATCGTTTCGGGGCTCAGCTGCTTTTCCTTACTTCTCAGTTTCATCTTACTTCAAGACACTGCACTGCAGATACTTCCTGTCCTATATACCTGACCTTAACACGAATTCAACAGGGTTTATCTGCATGTATCTGACTGCCGGTCATTGTGTCTGAGACCCGGCACTTATCAGCAGTAGCGGGTCCAGTCGACAGCCCGGCTCTGCTCATTGTATGTGTTTTAAAACAGCTGGAAACCGGCCAGCTCGCCTCTTTAAGAGTAATGTAGGCTGCTTCCTGCCGCTCGGAGCTGAGTAGGTGCTCATATTCAGCCGGGGAAACTTTTTAATATGGAGGGCGTGAAGTGGATCCATTAACTCTGCCAGTGAGTGAAGGAGCTGCTTTGACAGAATGAGAATGTCTATCAGCTGGTGCAGGGACAAGAGTGGACAAGAACACCAGCGTTTTCTAACAGTAATCAAATGAGCATCCAAATCCAAAATGAGCCAGTGTATTATCCCCCCCATCTTTCTCTAGGTGTGAAGTGTCTTTGACATTTGGGAAGTCTTTCTCTCATCGCTGTCCCCCGGGGATGTTGTGACTGCTCCCCTGCAGAGGGTGTAGGGTTTCCCCGAGGCGTTGTGGCCCCAGATTAGCTGTCAGGTTCCCAGTTTGAAGCAAGGAGTGGCCCTCCGCTGAGCCTCGGCCTGGCGAGATTAGAGCTGAGATGCAGTTGAGTGACGGGGGAGGATTAGCAGGGAGGCCCCGCTGACTGACTGCCGAGGCGATGGAGGCAGCGGTCACACACCTGGGCCATTCTTCTCCGTGCATGTTGGCTCATTCATCCACAGCCGTAACCCTGAATCCAAACTGGAAACCAGTCCAGAGAAACGTCGACAGTGACCTGTCAGCAGAGAGAGGGTTTTGTTTCTAACGGGCGATGTCTCCCTGTGGCGTCGATGCCCAGTGCAGCTCATGTGCTGATGGGATGTGGTGCATGAAAGAGCCAGTCGGTAAATAACAGTGACACCAGGTGAACTTTAAAGTGACTGCAGGTAAACGTCCACTCACACATGAAATCCATGCAGGCGACTCAGACCAGAGTCCGGAGCTGAAACCTTGTGCTGCTGCAAATGTGTAGAATCGATGTCCTTCTTTATAAAACATTATTTGAAACCAGCATGTTGTTCACAGCCATGTTTACTCGCTGGCTTCCCTCTGCCTTGGCTGGTGCATTGCTGTGTGTTTTGGCCCGTTACCGCCACTTGTGTTTCACTGGCATTGTACAGAACTATTGGCAGAAATGAGAAACAATGCGCCAATGCTAAAACACCAGGAGATCCACTTTCTATAAGATCCTATTATTAGCACCAGCTTTTCCATATTTTGAAGCTGGAAGAGCATGTGGCCGTTTGGTCAAAGCAGTAGCTCAGGTGTCACCGGGAGTTATGAGGCAGCGGATCTGAGTTCTCAGAGAGAGACTGACTCGTCCTGCAGAGAATCATCCAAACTGACAGATGGGATTCAGACGTACAGTCCTCTCACTTCACATCTGCCTGCTTTACTGTGTCTGGACCGATTCCACTGGTCACACGTGGCACAGATCTAAATGTTGTGTTGTAAGTCCGATGTAAATACACAACTGCCCCGAAACGAATATCCAAACCCGAGAAGGTGAAAAGATGTTTCCTGTTTGTCCAGGAGCAGAATCAAATTTATTTTCAGTTTCTTTAACGTAGCAGTATTGGGCGTCACCCTTAGCGCAGGTATGCTCTTCTTCAATTCCTCTTTTTGTTATTGATATTTCTTCCTTCCTCAAAGCTCAGATGCTGATCTGTTGTGTTTGTTGAAACACTGCAGATGAAAATAAGTCTGCATGGCTAAATCTGAAACGTATATATTGCATGTTGATATAAATAAAACAACCAAAACTTAGAATAGTACTCAGCAGAGCTCAAACCTCCACCAAGGCCCAGCACTGAAACAAGCCTGTAGCTAAAACCACATTATGTTCTCTGCCTCACATCGGTGGTATTTACTGGTTTAAGCTTCATCCCTCACACCCCCACCAGATCCAGTTTATTCCAATGCAAATGCAAAGATTCATCGATACCAGCCATAGAAAAACGGTTAAATGTTGAACATTGTTAAAGGAAGTTATAAAAATAATTTCCTGGATCTGCCTCCAGATTTGGATCTGCACCAACATGCACTGGGTTTTTCCCTGATCCCACATCCGTCCATCAGCCTGTGTGGTCATCCATCCTGTAGGATTTGCATTATCCTGAAGATCTTCTGGATCTTTCTCTACCTCCTGGTTATTTTCAATCTGTTTATTTTAATCCTTATATTCTAATATTTTGGAAATGGCCTTTCACACATTCCATAAACTCACAGTAAAGAGTCCAGAAACATTTATTTTTGTTCGTGAAAGAACTGGAACCAGAAAAGTAAATATTTGTGACTGTTCAGACTTTTAAAAAGAAGTTGAATGCCTGTCTGTGTGTTACTGGAACGTGTGTTTGCGGCTCAGAGGTTGACGGTTCACTTCCAGCCGGCGGTTTCCTCACTCTGTCTCAATATCTCTTCATTTCTATGGGAGGGCTTAGGGAGACTGAAGTGTTTAACCTCTGACCCCTTCAGACAGGAAGTGACTGACACCGAGCTCACAGCTCAGCATTGTGGCTCTCCTCAAGTGGAAATACCTGTCATCAAGAGTGTGTGTGTGTGTCCGTGCGTGCATGTGGTTGTGTGTCCCTGTGTGCGTGTGTGTTTTTAGCTGACTCAGACTCTTTTGTTAGAATGTTTGCTATTGAGCAGCAAGACATTTTCGGATCCGTGTGGGGCCCCCCTGTTTAAAATGTGCATGTGGCTGTGTGTGTGAGAGAGTGTGTCCTCTGGCTGTGTACTAATGTATATGTAATTCATCATTATCCCTGTCAGTGTGTGTGTCTGACATGAGCTCATTTATCTCCCCAGCCCCCTGGGACAGGAGCGAGCAGTCGGGGGGGGGGGGGGGGTTAAATATGCAGGTGCGCTCCACATGTGGTGCGAGTGTGTTTCTTTGTGCGTCCTTGTGCACTTGTCTGTGTTTAATCTGGGACCCGACGCCCCGAGGCTGCAGAGTTGAGGGCGAGTTAGTCTGTGGTCAGGGACGCCCGTGTGCCGGACGCGGCCAATCAGAGCGGCCAATCGTCTTCTCCCTGCAGATCGCCACACGTGGAAGTGACACATGTGCTGTTGGAAGCCGTCAGGGGTTGTTTTGAATAAAGCTGCAGGTAAGTTTTCATCCAGCACCAACTGTCCCGGGTGCTGTTAGTTTCCATTGTAACTGGCTGTGCTGAGCTGGCAGGCGCTTGTCAGCTCGTGGACGTGTGCCAGCTCTGAGGTTTGGCTCAGGTGAGCGTCTTCTGCCTGAGCCTTTTGGCAAGGCGTGTCTCAGTGTATTGTGCTCTAATGGGTATGATTAGTTTGAGTTGCCAGGTGATATATACGGGATCAGGGCTTTAGCGATATCTGCCGTGATCGGATGGTTTCCTCTGTTTGGTTCTCACAGATTTCTAAAGACGCTGAGAGATTTATACGTGTGTGAGAGACCCGCCTTTATGTTTATTCAATGCATGTGATTCATGGAGTGGGATGCACAGTGCACAGTGAGAGGGCCCATATTATGCTGTTGGGGTTTTATCCTTTTCTTTATACATCTTGTTTTTGAGCATGTTAAAGTTCTGCTCAGTTTCAAAGCCCGCGGCGGAGAGAGTCCTCCCCTCGCACAGGAAGTTTGAGACGCCCTCATTCCATCAGTTTCTTCTCTGCCCGTAAAGCGCCTGCGTCACGGGGCACAAAGAAACATACCGACCCACCAGCCACGGTACAACTGACGCCATTGTTGCCCTGGCTACAGCTGTGTTTTCACAGTGGATCGGGACGCCTCTGGGTAAAAGGGGGTGTGACATACGCGTTTGATAAAGCACAGAGAAAATGGGGTGAACCCGCTGACCAATCAGAGCGGAGCGCGCCATTTGGAAAGTAGGCCAAGAGCTGAACCGGAGCGTTTCAGAGAGACGGGGGAAAAGAGGTGAGCCAAATTAACATTAACTGTAAAAATTTAAAAATCAACGGGGGAAGAAGGAGCGTATGTGGAGGAGAGGTGGGTGTGTGCGTGTTCATCGATGAACCATGTAGGAAGTTGTGTCGCTCGGGAGGGAGTGTGTGTTTCTGGGAAGTCGTTGCGTGCTCCTCGTTAATTTGTCGATAAGATCATCGCCTGGATTTTTCTTTTTCTTCTCCGAAAGTCTCACAGTTTATCGTCAGGCCGGAAGCAAAAGTGCAGACGAGTGAAACGCACACAAAGGTTGTGTGTAATTTAATATCGCTCCGTGCTGCTGAGGAGCTGAGGAGGATTCAACTCAAAGGAGGATCACACTTGTTGCAACTCTGACTCAGAGGCCTGCAGTTTACTGTAGTGTGCATCATGTTTACTGTATCTTATAAAGCTGACCTCATGTAGAGATAAGTTTCACCTCCCTTTGTTTTATGTGCTTCAACTTGTCTTCAGATTCATCTTCAAACTCCTTCACCACTTTCTACTTTCTGTAAAACACTGACTTCTGTCTTTGCAAATCACACTGAGGTCGTCTCCGGAGCCGGTCCAGTTAAATTTGATTATTTTATGGAATCAGCTCCTGTGCTCTCAGGCGTTGATCTTGTTGAACATGAGCACATTGTGCTGCTGTAGCTGCTGTTGGTGAACTTCTCAAATCAGAGAGTCAAACTCATAACAGTCCCTCTGCTGTTCTCAGGTGTCAGTGCCTCACAGTTTAAATACACTCACCAGCTTTGCAGGATAATGTGTTGAGTTTGTAGTGTTTTAAAATGCATACAAACATATTTTAATATTAGGTTTATAGTCAGAAATATATCTAGTGTTGTGATTTAATTTGGTTTTAGGAAATAAAGTAGAATTTTAATGTATTTGTGATTTATTTAACAAGTTAGAATATGATGGATATTTATTTAAGAAGCATATTCGTCTCGTAGGAATCCCTAATTGTTGATGTAGGCGAGTGTGTGTGTGTGTCTGTGTCTGATACATGCAAGGCAGAGTTATTGTGTGTCTACACGTACACACTTGTGCGTGTCCGCACTAATGCAGCCCGGCCGTCATTCTTCCAAGTTCATGTGTCGCTGCAGGGCATGAGGTGATGGGAGCTGAGTGACAGCTCTGTGGTTTCTGTCCAACCACTCACTCAGAGGAGGAGGACGAGGACGAGTGGTGATAAATGGGAAGTTGTCTCTCAATCTGTCTTTATCTCTCTCGATGCCGTCAGACTCTCGCATTACTCTTCCACTGACATTTTCTCGGCTCAGCCTTTTGCACTCGCGTCTTTGTCTCAGTCACAGTGATGCAACAGGAATGAACGTCTGCCCAGGTGAGATTAACCGCCCCACAAACAACTATCTCTCCATCAGCTGGCATGTGCATTGATCCCTGCAGTGTTAAAAACAAAGTCAAAAACATTCCTGGATCTGACGCTTCCATCTGGATCTGCACCAGATTGTAATACCTTGACACACACCACATTCTACCAACAGGTTTTGTGTTAATCTGTCCAGTAGATTTAGTTTAATCCTCCTGAATAACAGACACACAAATGCAGGCAAATCAACCTCCTCAGCAAAGGGGGAAATAATAATATCTCCATAAGTACACAAGTTAATACGTGTTCGTAAAATGTCTCAGAATCAAAGACATGTTATATAATCCAGTGTCACATGTGATTGGTGTGAAGCATCACTGTGATGCAGCTACAGTAGCAGGGCCCGTCTGTCATGTCACGGCGTCGCCCTCGTTTCTCTCCCGTCAACATGTCGAGGCAGACGGCCGCCCACACCGAGTCTCTGTCAGAGGTGGAGCTGAAGTTCTCTCTCCACTGTCACCAAGTGTTTACAACCTGTCACGTAAAGTGCTTTTATATAAAGTATGTTGTGAGTTAGCTTAGTTGAATTTAATTAAAAAATCTAAATATTGAGCTGAATAAAACACCTAAAAACGAGTAGTGGTGCAGATGAGCGCTTGTATCTTTAATAAAGATCAAGTGGAACTTCTTCAGTGCTCTCAGCCGTCTATAGCTAGAATTCCTCTGTGTATATTAACAGGGATTTCCATCTGCGCGCTTGGCAGCTGTGAGGCATGTTAGCCAGAGGCGCTGCTGCTTCACTTCCAAGTAGTTTAATCTATTTAATATTCCTCCATCAATAACCTTTTTTAAATTAATTATATAATTAAATCGATTGTCAAAATTAGTTGATCTGCTAATAATTTTTGCATCATCCCACTGGCATGCCTGCGGTTTACGGTGGCATTAGTGGGCGGCGCCTTGTCTCTGTGGTGTGTTTTGATTGACAGCCAGGGATCACCCTCTGAGGTTCCCATGTATCGAGAGGCTCGGATGCAAATGAGGCTCGGGGAGAGTCACGTAGGAGCATTCCCTGCAGTGCACTCATGTTCCGTCAAACCATGACCGATTATGCAAGTTTATTCTTGTGCGGCACAAACAAATGTGCAAAAGCGGGAGTGCTACATACCACTGCTGCTGCACGGGCCTGTGTGCAGCAGAGTGTGTGTGTGTGTGTGTGTGTGTGTGTGTGTGTGTGTGTGTGTGTGTGCGTCGTGGGCATTAACAGAAAAAACACACACGGTCAGTGCATGGTTTGGATTTATCTTTGTGTTCATGCACGGAGAAGAAAGACGCTGATCAAATAAATCCTGCTCTTATCTTCGCTGTGACCCAGTACAACATCCTGCTGCTGCATCTGATCTCAGACCTGCTGCTGCTGCTGCTGCTGCGCGGAGCCATTGTTCTTTTATTTATTGACACAAGCGAGTTCAAAGTTTCTAGTCACAAGCAGAACTGACGTCAAAAGCGGATAAAAAAAGACACTGGTGTGAAATGTGGAACGCATCCACACCTGTGAGATTCTGACGGAGCAGTTGCTCTGCCTGTTTCTTTTTAGTATCCGGGCCGAAGGTATGAATCAAATCAACCCCCTAAAAATAAACCTATTGTGACACACCACACCTCGAGATCTGTCAACTGCCTGTCCGTCAGTGTGCGTAAGTCTTGGTCCTGAACTTCCTTCTTGCGTCAGATCTCTGTCATTCCAGAGAAGTGCGATACGCCGAATCAGAATTCACCAGAAACACTCGTCCTGTCGTCAGTGGATGAGGAGCCTCAGACAATGGCTTCTCTGATCCGGGGAACAAGGACACTGGGTGTGGTGGTAACCTTTGATTACTGTGACTGGCAAGTGGAGTCCACCCCCCACCCCCACACACCCCCGCTAAGGTCCTGCATGACAGGGACGCACCTGAGAACTCATCTACTTGATTGAGTTTAAAGACCTTTTCTGATCACTGACCTAATTAGACATCTTCAGAGATCTTCTTTAATGCATTCCTTCTGGCTGTGTGAGGAAGTGGGTGAGGAAGTGTGTGAGGAAGTGTGTGAGGAAGTGTGTGATGAAGAGTGTGATGAAGTGTGTGACCTCCCTGCCCTGTGTCCCTTAGTGATCTCCTGCCTCTCACATCTATTGATGGCCACCACAGATGGGACCTGAGACAAAGACAGACACAGGAACTTCACCTGTTGCTGCCAAACTGGAAATTATTGAGCTATTCAAAATCCCAATTAGAGCCACTGCAGCTGGTGGAACACTGTCACACAAGTCATGAGAAAAATCCATGCGTTAAGTTAAACAATGTCGAATGGAAAGTAACAGGTAACATCACATCAGTCGCTTGGCAGCTCAGCGACTGTGTCACCCGCACCCAAAACAGAAATATGCACAACAACAATACCTTGATGAATTCTTCAAGCAGCTTTATTCTCTTTGTCTCAGCCCATCGCTGCTGGTTGCTACTAACACACAGCTAACAACTCTAAAGACCTGGAGGCCAGACTGCTGCTGAGTTCCCATCTGATGGTGTGGCTGCAGGACGGACTGGAAAACTACGCTTGAAATATCGTTATTCTTATTTCAGTCATATTCTTTTTCTCACATCATCTGTCTGCTGTCCGTCCTCACAGATAAATCCCTCTTTCTTCATTTGTCATAGGTTCAAAGCTTCAGATTGTCGCCGTGCAGATTGTAAAAAACCTTCGAGGGGAATTTCAAACGATAATCATAACTAAAAATTGTCGAAGCCAAATATTCTGACCTGAGGCACGGATGTATTCTCAGGGCCCTGATTAACTCAAATATGCAACTGATCCTGGATTCGCCGGCTGACATTTGTAATTGCGTTTGCAAGCAGGAGGAGCTGGTGCCAGAAAAGGACTCAATGTCAGGAGCATGGCAGATATTCCTCAAACACACTTATCAGCCCAGTTAGCCTGATTCTTCAGATCGTTCATATGTTGCTGCTCCTCAAATATCTTTGTCCTGGTATTCACGATACCAAGGAAAACTCAATCAAACAAATATCCACGGGTCCATTATCTACGCACGCAGACCAGTAAATTACGTGCATATTACGTGTTACTTTTTTTTTTTAAAACGTAAATCTTTTCCTGAACCGTAACAGGGACGATTGTTCCAACCCACAGAACCTGGTTTGACCTGCAGTCGGGGCTCCGGGAGCCGGAGACACATAAACCATGTCAGACAAAACTGTGGGAAAATGTGTATAAAATGCTGCAGTCATGAAAAAAATGGCGGTTTGAATAATTCACGTGGGTTAAAAGCATCATATAGTTTTAATGTAGTGTTGGAACCACAAGCAGAGACATAATGTATACGTGACACCGTCGGACAATGTGGAAAACTGACTTTAAGGCTTCTGAAGAGGGGAATTCAAGGAGGGTTCAAGAGTTTATTTGGCTCATGTATTTAAACTTAGTTTAACGAATGAGCAGCTCTGTGGAACCTGCATTCTTCACCTCTGGGCTGAAGAGACTGTGTGTAGAACTTCATTCTTTAAGAAAAATAAATCTGCTTTCACTATCCTGGTTTTAAAGAAGGTAAATAAGACATTTGTACGCCTGAGGTAAGATAGAGGACGAGGAAGACAAAGCTGAGAACCTGAGCTACATCTTCAAACCCTGCCTGCTGTCTCACTTCTGCACACGTGGACCTTCGCTGTAAAAAGTACCCTCCAAGTCCAATGTGGATAGAGCTTTGGCAGACGAGCTCTGTAGTAGCAGCACAGTGAAAACCATCAGATTTAGTTTTACCTCATATATCCTCTCCCAGGATCCCTGCAGCGACGCCTCCGCCCTCACATTGGAAAAAGAGACCAGACGAGTTCTGTTTGAGTTAACGTCAAGCGTCTTCTCAGCAGATATTAAACAACCTTTTTCCTCTTGACCCCGACCTCTCTGCTTTTACCATCTGAGCCTTCTTGTAAATATTAGTAACATTAGTGACAGACGACTCGTGCTCAGATGCAGTTAGAGCTGCAGCGAGGTCTCAGAACCGGTGTGTGATCCCCGTAAGGAGCGAATTCTTCCTCCTGTCGATGAGAAAAACAGGTAGGGCCCCACAGACCTGTGTGCTGCTGACATAATGGCTCCTGGCAGGCAGTAACTCATACAGCTCTGTCCCTGTGCTCCACGGAAGATTTTAACAGCATAACTGTGTAATATCTACTACTTAATGAAGCCTGAAATATGGAGGCCCTTTCAGAGTTTCCCAGTATCAAGTTGGAATTCTCTTCAGGTTTTGTAAAAAGCGCAGGAGGCTCCTCAACCGCTCAGCTGTTTTATATCCTACTACTTAGAGGAGGATTCAGTTCTTTTACAATGTGGGGGGAACTTTTATTAATGTGGCCTTTATCCCTGTTGGTCATTAGAGGATATTAACCAGCAGGTTGATTATAGAGATACAATGAGACCCTGAGGGACAACACCCAGCGCTGAGGAACACCAGGTTCCTTCCTGAGACAGTTCCTACCAACGGTTTGCATCTGAAGTCACCTCGAGGAACCGTGTGTACGCAGAACAACACGGACGATCATCTCTAACAGATCCGTCTTGTTTCAAAAATAACATGCCTCTCCACTCCGCTGCAATAAAAGCATCACTCATCCATCAGTCACCTGCTGACAGACGAGAGGTGGAAAATCACTGCAGCTCTCTGTGCGTCTCTCAGAGGGTCGGAGCTAGAATTCACTGAACCAGGTCAGACTAGGTGAGTGTCTCCTGTCGTGTTCTCCACGAAGGTTTCACACGTTCACTGCTGAAGATGTCGAGAGCCGTGAATAGAGATACTGAGTGAGATAAACCAACAGAGAATTTAAATCTTAACGGTAAAATCGAAAAGACCACAAACAACCTAAAGGTGGAAATAAGAGTGAAATCAATCTGCTCCTCGTAAACATCCATTGCTTTGCTGTAACTTTTCACAGTTTGACATTGAGCGTCTGTATTTGCCTCGGTTGTGCAAGCGCAGGTTAACAACCTGGTCAGGGTAATTGAGTTTCCCCCATGATGAGCTGGGTAACCTCCAGTAGAACGTGTGTTGATGCCCTGTGTTCTCGTTTCTACCCCCCCCCCCCTCTCTCTTTCCAGCAACACAGTGATTAAATGCCCTGTTATCATAACCTGAAAGAAAGATGGACTAAACACAAAAATAACACCAGGGTCATTAATAAAACTGAATTTTTCCTTTTAACGGACACTTGGACTTTTAATGCCGTCGTAAACTGTGTGATACCGAGTCGATGACCTGCCAAGACAGTGACCCACTAACTCTGTGGAGCTGGATTCTCCGACCTGAGGCTTTTCACTGAGGCATCCACCTTCATTCGTCAGTTATCATTCGGTTAAATGTGGCTTTGGATAGTGCGTGGCTGGTAAGGACAGGGAGGAATGAGCACCTATTATTATCCTGCTTTATGTCTCTGGCAGCGCGGCGGTGTCAGTCGGAGGCCGGCGGTGGAAGCGAGGGGGCCGGTTGTGGAACCGCTGGCTCTCTGAGGTGCTCCATCTCGGGGCCGAGGCTCCGAGACCTCCAAGTGAACCACAGCTGTTTGGATGGAGAAGTGCTGAGGCAGCAAACTCAACCGTTTTCACTGGGTGGAGTTCCCATACTGTTATATACAGTAGGTCTTAAAACAGGACGCGGCGCTGCTCGGCCGGGAGCCAGCGTAAGACTTTATTAACATGCAAACATCCCACAGCCGTGATTCACACATCACTCTCAACGACTCTGTTTTATTCCACACGTGTTTCCCAGTGGCGGTAGTTGGCCACAGCATCTGTGATCATTTTACGAGGTACGTGTCAGAAATTAGTCTGTGTTTTTTTTAAAGAGCAGCATGTGTCTGCGCTTCACCCTGATGTTCTGGGTGTTGCCGAACACAGCGAGCTGCAGGATTCCTCAGATTCCTCTTCGTGGAAGCCGGTGATAAGGGGAAACGCGAGGTAATGAGAGGCCCAGTGTTCTGACAGCAGTTTGCCTCGCTGATGGATTGAGGTGAATGTTTAAACACCAGACGGACATAAAGAAGCAAATGGCTTTTATGAGCGGCGTGATTTATCCACCGAACAAGCGTTGTCGAGCTCCGCCGGCTGAATTTATGGCACTTGACACACGAAACGGGCTATCACGGCTGAGTCTGGATCTCGGGCCGGGCCCCACGGTACTCTCACAAAAAAAGGAAGCATGAAATATTAGCATTATTTTAAAAGGTTTCCGTATATTAGGGAGGAATTGGGTGTCCTTTTCCAAGATGGTTCACAAGACAGCCATTCACTTTTCCCTCACCTACAATCCTGCTGTCTGGAAACACGGCCGACAGCCGGGCTCCACTGAGCTGGACGGGGAAAAGACGATAAAAGACGAGGTGGTAGAAGCGGTCCAACATTTTCACTCACAGTGTGAAAGTGTCCAGTTCAACCTCTCAGCCAATTTATCAGATGTTTAGGTTTGATTTCTGATGATCCAGACTTAGATACTAGAGCCCAGTGGATATGATGATTGGCTGATGATATCGGCCAATAGCAGCCTTTCAAAGACATATCTGCAAACTGTATTATTGCTTTTATTTTTCAGAATTAACTAAAAAGCTTAGACTACATAAATAACATACAGGATATAAATACACTCAACCATAGTAATGACAAAAATGAAGCCGAGGAGGAAGTGGTTTCTAAATCAAAAACTTAAAACTCTAGTTTTAAATAACTATGTAAAGTTGAAGGGATTTAATGTTTGTGTGAGAAAATGATCACCTGTCAGCCTCACTGACGTTAAGCTCTCCCCTTCACGTTTGATAGAAAGTCAAAGTATATCATTAAAAAGCCTGATGCTCTCGAGGAGCCACAGCCTGATCAAAAGCAGATTTGTGTTGAGGGAGAGTGAACTTCAGCCACATGCACATGTTGGGTTCGGGTGCGGTTTTCTTCGGTATAGAACCTATGATTTAAGACACTGCTCCGCTGGCGGCCTCGAGCAAATCACACTAAGTGGCTCGTTTGACTCTCGTCCACCAGCAGCCACATGAATCGAGTAGGTTAAGAAGTTTTGTTCTGTAAATTCTTATTTCAAAGTTTTCTTTTAAGTATATCCTGGATTCTCCTCAATGCGTTTTTATGTTATGGTTATGAAAAATGAACCGTTTAAATATAGTCGGCGAGATAAATCTGCATCACGTTTGCAGCGGTGCACCGGAATTTAAAGCTCAAATGTCGAGATTAGATTTCCATCCATCTATATAACAGAAATTGTGATTTGATCAAAGAACCAGATGTTTTCTAACACAGTTGTTCATCCTTTTTACAGATGATACAATCAGTAAAGTGTCACGTTCATCTAACCTGAAGTTCCCCAACCGTCAAGCAGCTCAGATTCAGACCTTTTCCACCACAGGAACCTGACGAGAACTTAATGGAGGCTCTTGTTTCCAGCGTTCTCCCTCCTCGGGGGCGAGTAGCTGCAGCTAAATGTCGTCACTGCTCAGGAGGCGATAGAAAATCCCAGTTCCAGTTACTGCTGTTGATTTATTTCAGGGAATTGGAAAAAAGTTGGATGTGGACAAGTTGGAATTCCACTTTAGTCGTTCCCTGTACAACAACTGGTTTCTTCACTTTATCTACAGCTCGTGAAGTTTGACTTGAACTGCCCGAAGGCTCCCAAGGCTCAGATTAAGAGAAGCCACAGGTTGCAGGTTAGATTCCTTCAGTGGAAAGGATCTAATCGTCTGGAACCCTGGACTCCCAAAATAACTTGTCCTGCTTCACCATATTGTTGTGAAACGGTCGTGTTGTCTTTGCAGAAGGTCTTCACAGGTTCAGTGTTTCCTCCGTGTAACCGGACCCCCCCCCCACAGCACTCGAATGGAGGCTTAATCCGGGGTGTAACAGAGACACACCAACACAATGACACAAAGGGTACCAGGGGTGTTTTAAACATGTCCATCCCATTGTGTGAGTGCTCCCTGAGATCAGAGAGCTGTCTGTCAAGAGGACCCTAAAACGGTTGTAGGGAGGAGGGAGGGGGGAGGGGGGAGTGTGTGGGAGGGGAGACGGAGGGCTTCCGACGGATTCCGCTCCCTCGCCACGCGTGAACTGATGTGCAGTTAGACGACAGGAGGCTGTAACCCCTGGGAAAGGATCTGTGAGGGGAAGAGGGACAGAGAGGCCTGAAAAATGGGATTGACCCTTGACCCTCCGTGTTGGTAATATGATACTGGTATCTCTATTGTGGAGGGAGCGGGGTGGGGAGGAGGTCACCAGGGGAAAGGGAAGGTAGCCGCCCGCCACACCACGCTGCTGATTGGAGCTTCCTGTGGTCAGCCACAGAGCTGCAGCTTGGAAACACACAAACATAAAGCGCACACTCACGTTTTTTCAGACAAACCCGAACATTGAGCAGAACAAACTTTCAAATCCATCACAAACTGCACTCAGAATAACAACATGTCTCCTGTCAGGCAGGCTGAGATGGAGAAGCTTGGAAAAAACGCTGGTGGTCACACGAGCTAAAACACCAGTGTGACATCGTTTTGGTTTTTAAATGCCTTTATAAAAGTATGAAGAGCTTTTTCAGAATCAGTGATATTGGTCAATAACGGACGTGAAGATGCCATGAGGGGAATCGCTGCTAGTCGCATCTGCACATAACTCTCTCTTGACCCTTCTTGCTGCAGCTCATTAACATTTCAGTAAAGTATGAAAATGAGAGGGAGCTTATCTGCAGGACTCACAACGTCAAGAGGAGCCAAGTGTCCCTGATATCAACAGTCAGAAATCATGCAAAACAGCCCAGGTCTGCTGCGTCATCACTAATCTACAAGGATTTGAATAATGCCAGGGGAGCAGGGAATGATTTATTTGTGTTAGATGATTTCCGTCTTCCCCGAATCTGCAGAGAAGCAAAACCATTCTCAAAATCCACTTCTCCAACATTAATAGCTTTATAAAGAATCTGAAGTTGAGGCTGGTTTCACGTGCTTTTTAAAATGACTTAAAAGAACCTTTCTCATCTAATGTCACAAGTTTATTTCCTGATTCCAGAGCAGAGTCACTCGTCCTACCGGCACATGAACAACCTGTTAATAAAAACAAGCTTTTTACAATCTGCAGACCTACTTTGAAATAATTAGAAGCAGACTGCACTCCAGCAGCTTTTATTAATTATTAATTAATATCCAGGTACCTCATTGTGTGGCTCCTTTAGTAGGAAACAACTCAATCAGCTTTTACCAGGCTAAGTGGAGAGGTTGGGCTCTCGGGGCAGAAACTTGACTCTACAGTGATTTATTGTTTAACTGAGCCGACTCATTAAAGTTAGCTGTAACTGATGCCATTAAAACTCTGGCCTCCAGCCAGACGCTGGGTTGTGTAACACCGCAGCTTAGCATGCAAACTGCCGTACCTGAAAGAGATTTGACTACAGCACAAAGAGAACTGTGGGGATTTCTGCTGCATTTCTCTTTGTTAGAAGCTTAAAGCACCGAAACAGAAAGTCCACCGCTGCACTTCTCGACCCGAGCGGTTCGTGCAGGAGAACTCTGCTCTTAGGAGAGAGAGAGAACTAGAGATTGTGTGTGAGTGAGTGTGTGTGTCTGGCAGTTTGGTATTTCCTGAAGGAGTTTCCTCCTACCGTCAGAGCGGAACCACCCTGGGCCCCTCAGCAGTCCAACCCACAGACTGACCCGGTACTGCTCCCGGAGAAAAGCAGAAATGCATGGCAGCAGTGTGGAGCCGCGCTGGATACCAAGGTGTACAAATATAAAAGAGGCATTGATAACGATGCTGACAGACGCATGGAGTGGGTTATTATCGAGGCATGAACGCATGGTCTCGCCAAAGCCAAGACAATGTCTCCACTTCTGCTCCGGGCTACAGGCAGCCATCGACATTCTGAGAGCCTGATTGTTTCTGTGCTGCCCAGATCCACGTACTGTGGCCTTATCCTGTGCTTGGGGGGTTAGGTGTATCTTCAGCTCTTTGCCGTAATTCGTCCTCGCCACAGTCCGCCCCACAGATAGGGTTAGGGTTAGGGTTAGGGTGAAGGCAGCACTGAGGCTCGTGGGCCGGGACTCGTGTGCTCGGGCCTGACGAGAGAAACCTGCCAGACGAGGAGGAAGGGAAAGAGAGGGAGCCCTGTTGACAGGGCGAGGGAGAGAAGGGTGAGTTATGTCAGGCCGTGTCTTTGCCCCCCCGTCCCAGCTGGGCTTCATTACCCAGAGTTCTCCACTGAGCAGCTTCGGGGGGGGGGGGGGACATGGCCACTGGAGTGTCCGACTCACAGAGCAGAGGCTGAACTCAGACCTGTTTCTTTTGAGTAACTTTGTAATAAGAAAGAAGGTAAAAAACTATCAAGCCTCCAAATGTAGGTTAGTTCCTTCAGTTATCTCAGCTTCTATAAGCAGCATTTCTGAATATTAGTTTTTTGATTAAATTTCCCATAAAGCCTCCAGACTTTTAATCCTATAAAGATTTTATAACTTGCTCAAATTTGTCCTTAAATCTTACTCAACCAAAACTGGGCCACATGGAAAAAAATATCCTATCACAAAAAATGTCATCTTATATCACAATATTAATATCCACTGTGCGAGGAAATAAATAATAATAAATAATGTGATAGTTCTACTAAATACAGTTTTTGAAAAGGATTTCAGATTCTTGAAACTCAAAAGTTACTGTTCTGATTTTTACTGAGGCATCAGTTCTGCCATGATTCCACATATTCAAGCAACTTTCTCATACTGTACCTAAATGACAAAAATGAATAATGACTGTTTGCTGAACTGCCTCCTTTGTTGTTTAGGTTTGAACATGTGTAGGAAACAGTTGTAGTCGTGGTTTAAACCCCCCCCCCCCCCCCCCCCCAGGTTTTATGGACACGGACACTCTTGATTGTTTATTAACACAATTAAGAGTTGCCGGGAAAATGTGAACAAAATAAGTATAATATAGTATTTTGGATTTATGACCTTTGCCAAATGTTTTCGTGTGAGAAGAAACTTAGAAACTTAAAAATGGGCCTCGGGGTGTGATTGTTAATCAGGCTTTATTTTTATAAAGTCAACATTTCAGAATGACATCTCGTCAGTTTGAGAGACCAAATGATGAATGTGTTCTATTATCGTTGTTGTCGCACTCGACACAAACACCTTGTGGTGTCTCTTTATTGTTTCTGCGTCTTTATTGTGCGGAGGAGAAAACAGGAGCTGGGCTGCGGGTCCACAGTCTGAGAATGGCAGGAAAGGCAGGAAGGAAGGAAAAGAAAGGAGGACAGTGAGTGAAGGATGGAGGTGTAGTGCTGGCTCTGAGCAAGTCGCAGAGATTTCTAGTGTGTGTGTGTGAGTGTGTGTGTGTCCCATAGAGCAGCATGTTTATAAATCAGTGAGTCGGGCAGTGTGTGTGTTGCAGGGCCGGTGTTTCCTGCAGTGTAATCTGAGTCTGTGGTGGAATGTGTGAACCACATCCGACTCCACTCCACTCGAGCCCCCGACTCACTCAATATCCCACTGTAAACAAGCCGGCTCTGCCAGGGTTTGTGAGACGGGACAGGTAGAGTCACTATTACACCCCCCACCCCCCTACCCCCCTCCCCCCTACCCCCCTCCATAATGTGATAGAGGAAATGCTTCAAAATAAAAGCACATTGGGAAGCACAGTCAGCAGAAGACAGTCCAGGAAGATATGGAACATCCAAACAAGTCTGTCATTCGGTGTTTAGAGCAAAGAACCTCCACCTCTGTGACGACTTCAGTGTGTGTGTCTGTGTGTGTGTCTGCACGTGTGCATGTGTATGTGTGCAGTTTAGACTAAGAGGTTAATTGTAGTGTGACCTCTCTAATGTCTTTCCCTGGCTTGTTATCTTGATTGGGTAATTAATTCTGGGGTTGCTCACTTCAGTCGCCCCAGTATTCACACACTCGTATGTCTCTGTTTCACACACACACACACACACACACACACACACACACACACACACACACACACACACACACACACACACACGCACACAGGAGCCCCCACATTCCTGTAACCCTGAGGCTGCTCTGTTGCATTAGTTTCTCTCTCTCTCTCTCTCTCTCTCTCTCTCTCTCTCTTGCTAAATGTATTTCTTTTTCTCACTCAATCATTCTCTGAGTTTGCTCGTCCATCATTTTGTCCCTCCTCCCTACTCGCTGCTTTGTGCGATTCTAACGGTGGACGATATATTCAGATTATACTGAAATGTAAACGGACTAAAAGCACAACTGCTCCATTAAATATTACATTTTCAAGACCACTAGTTCAGATATATATATATACGATAAAGTTACAGTCGGCATCAGCTGAGTCTTGTCCATGTGACCCAGTCATCTACTCTGACTTCTCTGTTTTGGAGGAATTTTATTTATTTTAACAGTTTTTCAACTTTTCTTACAACTCCAGCACGATTCTCTTCGTTTCAGTGTCTGATGTCAGATATTGAGAAAGTGCTGCCACACACCAGAGCACACGTGTACAATTACTGTAAAATCAAGTGAGCATCAGGTGTGACTGAAGGAAGGGAAGTCCCGAGACGTATCGGAGATTGGGCGTCGGCAAAGTGTTTGACCTTAAACGACTACCACGTTTAATTGCTTCTTTTTAAATCTGAAAATAGATTCAGCCAAACAAAGGCAACGGAGGCAGCGACTGAAGTGTTGAGAATGTGTGAGTGAAAAGACAAAAGAATAGACCAAGACAATGACGTGCATCAGTATGAACCAATCAGGTGCAGAAGTATAAACCAATCAGGTGCATCTGTATAAACTCATCCTAGCTTTGGTTAAACTGGAGGTTTGTTTACAACTTGTGTGTCCGGCTGCGTTTCTTGTTGTCTTTCATCTACTTGTCTTTGTTCGTAGTTTTCATTTGGGATTAAATCAGTTTCCAGAGCAGCAGGAATAAAACCAGAGGTGTGAAACATCATAGTGTTTCCAACAGAGCGTCAGTACTGTTACACAAACTGAGAATCATATCAGTTAAAGTGTATTGTTGTAAGAAAGGTCTCATGAAGGCCAGTCCATGAAGGACCCGTGCAACAAACCCATCAGTGGCACACACAACATCAGCTTAACTGCAGGTGAACCATTAACAATGAAGCAACACTATAAAACCAGACTTGTATCCACAGGTTCGATGCCCCTGGTGTTTTCCTTCACACCTGCTTTCCAGGATTATTTTACACGATGCATTAACAATACGAGCATCATGCTGACGTAGTTTGTGGAGTCGCAGATCATTTAAAAAAAAACATGGTCCTGTTTGTCAACAAATCATCGTTGGAGCGTGTTTTCTGCAGAAAGTAAATATTTTGAAGTATCTTTGGATTTGGGAGCATGCTCTGGATGGAGCGACCACTTCCTCCGAGCGGCAGACTGTTTTTTCTCCCGGCCTTATCACTCTATCGCCAGCCAACAGACGTAGAAAGAGAGAGTCGGTGTGAGAGAAAGAGAGAGAGCGAGCGAGTGAGGAAGTGAAGGCTCCCCCTCTCCCTCTCTCTCTCTCTCTCTCCCTCTCTCAGGTTCTGGCTCTCCCTGTTTGGGCACGATGAGAACAGCAGATTATTGCCCCTGATAAGATGTGGAATGCCGCTCGGAGAGGAAGCACCATTCTGGAGGAGATGCCTAAAGAAGACTGTTCCTTCATGTCATCCAACCCCCGCCCCCCCGACACCAACATGGGCCTTTTCTCTTCCCTTCTGTCTCCGTCCTCGCTTTAGAGGCAGGACAGAAACGAGAAGGGGAAGAAGAGGACGAGAGCCGGGATTAAAACCCATTGACCCAGGACCGATGGGCTTGTCCATTCAGGCCTCCCTCTCTCTCCTGGTCTCTCTCCTGTTATCACTCCGTCTATTCCCTCTGTCTTTGCCTCGTATCTGCTCAGTAATGAGATGCTAAGTTGACGACGGTGAAGTAAGATCCCTGCAAAACAACATGTGCCCGGTTTTTCTCTCAAACCACTTTCGAGCACAGAAATAACCCCAAAGGGAAAACTTTTCAGAGACGTGTGTGATTATCCAGAATAGCCAGAGAGCCGTTTCTGGGAAAAGATGTTACTATTGATTTTCGTCATTGTTCACCGCATAGTGTTGAGGAGGAGGAGGAGGAGGAGGAGGAGGAAGAAAAAAAAATCCCGTAGACAGATATTTCAAAACTTGGCTGAAGAAAACCAAAACTTTCCCTTGGCTGCAGGCAGCGAGAGGAAAGTGAACAGAAAATAGGATTTCTATTATTTTTGGTTGAGGAAAACAATTTAAAACATTTAATTAATGTCTTAAAACACAAAAAAACTAAATTTATACACATCTCTATATGAGACGGGACAGAACCCAGAAATCTGAAATTATTGAATATGTTTGTTAATATTAAATATGTTATCATCCGATCTGCTTCTCCTTATTTAACTTCCTAAGATTTTAACATTTAACTCAACAATAACGATAACTAGCTCACTGGCTTGTGACCCTTTAAATTGAAACCCCGTCATCGGCTGCACGTCCATGAGATGTGAGCAGAACCAATGGAAAGTGACACTTCTGTAAAATACACGTTTCTATCTTTGGATCTTTGAAGCAACCCCTCAGATTTTCTTCCAACCTCTTGGGGAGTCCAGACCACGGGTTTGGAACCAGTGGATTTTGTGAAAATGTTTTACTTTCCTCTAATATTCTAATATTCAGAGCTTCACAATTCCAGATATTTGATAAAAAAATGGGATTTAATCCAAAAGTGAAGCAATTATAAGGACTCAACCAACTCTGTGCATATTAATGGTTTTATTAGATAAAGATTCCTCTCCTCCTGTGGTAAACCCCATGTGTAGAACGAGCGACGGCCGAGAGGAGGTTCCACGTTAATGTGTTCAGAGAGCAGCTGGTGACACACACAGAGAGAGAGAGACTAATAAATAGAGTGTCGGGAGCTGAGTGCTGCAGACAGGAGATTTTGTGTAGAACCACCTCGTTTAAAGCAGCCCCCCCCCCATGAGAGCTCAGCCAGGGCCTGAATTAGATCACATGCATCATCTTCCCTGTGTGTGCGTGTTGTTGTTGTACTGCGTTGTGCGGCAGTGAGCCACCTCTGTATCCCCTCACATATCACCTCCACCTCCACGTCATCTGGCATGTAACCTGTGTCGTGTCTAACAGGGGCGTAGCAGCAGGGGGCCGCGAGCTGAGAGAAGGCCCCGAGAATGGCTGATTGCATTCGTCCAGTTTGTGAGATTCTCCTAAAATTCTATGAGCGTCTTTTTACAGGAGGCCGCACCGACAACGTGTTCAGAAATGAGGCCTCGGGCCAAAAGCTCATAATTGTAGAGGTTTGGATGAAAACTAGTACGTTTTAATATTTGTGTAAGTTTGATACTAAAAGAATCGTTTTGAAGATGTAGTTTGATATCATGTTTTTCTGGTAGGTTGTTAGGTTTAGTCCCCCGGGTCCCTTTTGCCCTGGAACATGCATGTTTCTCTGATATAGGCTGAGTTGGCAGAGTAAAATTGGTCTGAGACTTTTTGGTGACCTCCAAAAGAACAATCCAGTTTCGCGGCGGTTCTTGATATAATAACATATCTCAGGTTTGTCACAGTGGCTCTGACCCAACAGGAAGTAGGTCATGTGATCAGGCAGGTTTTAAACCCTCAGGTTATTTTCAAAGTTGCCTTGACATCAGTGAAGTGCGAAATTTTCACCAAACAATCTTCCTGGTGCAATTATGACCTGCCACACATACCTCAGCCGGGTGCGTCCAGTGTTTCTTAAGAAGGGAATTAAACCAACGACCTGGTGGTTTATCTGTGTGAGGAGATCTCGTGTTTCCTGCTCTGTGGCACTTTGACGGAGCGACGCTGCCGTGTACTTAGGAATTACTTTAGTCATTTGATAATGATACGTTATATAAAAATAACTATGCACCTTCATGTGTGTATAAATAAGTCCCAGTGTATTAAGTCTCAAAATAGAAAAGTTATTCATTAGAAGCAGGAGCAGGATAGTTAAATAGATAATGCGGAACGCAGAGGACGATATATTAGAAGTTTATTCATATTGTGATGTCATGTAAAAGTTGTAACTTTCTTAACAGTATTTTTAAAGACAGAACAAGAAGTCGATCAGTCATCATCGACCTGAACACTGAGGCTCGGTGTCGAGGCCCAGACTCACTTCTTTAACGAGATGGTACAACAATTAAGATAAGACCACGTGAGATTTACCTCCCTCTCTCTCTTTCGCTCATTTAGTCTCCCCCCCCCCTCTCTCTCTCCCCCTCCCTCCCTTTCTCTGCTCCATTCATTCTCTTTCTCTCTCTTTCTTATTCTCACTCTCTCACACTCATTCCCTTTCCTTTTCTCATTCTCTCACTCTCTCTGTCTCACTCCCTCTGTCACACTTATTCCTCTCTTTCGTTCTCTCCCTCGCTCTCTGAATCTCTCTCTCTCTCTCTCTCTCTAACTCTCTCTTTGTAGTGTGATTGTAAAGAATGTTGTTTAAAGAAGGGAAATTATATTCCCCTTTGATGTCTGCTGACATCACACACGCACGCACACACACACACACACACACACACACTTCATCCAAACTTTATTATCAGAACACGCAAACAGACTAAACACACATTTCACTTTCACTGGAAGTGACTCAACTGCTCAGTTTCAGTTTGACCTCAGTGGAAGTGAACAGTCACCTGAGTACAGTCTATCCTTCTCTCTATCTTCTTCTCTCCATCTCCCCCCCTCTCTACCTATCTATCTGCCGTTCTCTCTATCTCCTCCTCATTCATCTCTCTCTCTCTCTCTCTTCTCTCCATCTCCCCCCCCTCTACCTATCTATCTGTCGTTCTCTCTATCTCCTCCTCATTCATCTCTCTCTCTCTCTCTCTCTCTCTCTCTCTCTCTCTCTCTCTCCCTCAGTCTGCAGCTTTCTGCTGACTCCAGGAATTATGATCTGTTTCCCGTCCGCAGGAATAATAGAATAGAAGGGAGGGGGGGGGGAGAAGCGGGTCGGCAACAGCTCTGTGGAACAGTAGTAAGGAGTCCAGCTCCTCTGTGGTTACACTCGGTGTGCGTGTGTGTCTGTGTGTGTGTGTTTCTGTGTGTGTGCACAAATGCATTTATATCCAGATGTGTGATTTTCCCTCGTTATTTCCATAAACTTCACACATTAAAAGATTACCCTTGGACGTGAACACACACACACACACACACACACACACAGAAACGTGACTGTAACTTCGATTAAAGGCCATAAAACTTCGGCCTCCTCCCGTTATCTTGACAGTTAGCGCCTCACGTATACAAGCGGGCGGCCGATCTCTCTCTCTCTCTCTCTCCCCGAAGCGCTGCCAGAGCCTCTGGGCACTTAACACTATCGGCAGTGAGATCCAGCGGCTCGAGTGTGTTTCGAGTGTGTGTGGAGTGTGTCCTCAGCCGCGTAAATATTTATCACATGGCTCCCCCAGGAATTTTAATGAGCACTGATGGAGGGCAATCGACACAGCTGAGCCCAGAGGAGAGAGAGAGGAGGAGAGAGGAGGAGGAGAGAGGAGAGGAGGTGAAGTGACAGTCTGTGATGTTTTGGGTTTTGAAATATCAGAACTGACTTTTACTGTTTTCCTGTGGAGATTCACATCTTCCTGCTTTCTGCTAATTGTTTCCTGTTGTTTCCAATGTGTGTGTGCGTGTGTGTGCGTGTGTGTGTGTTTGCCACCTTTGCTCCTTTTGCAAATGGAGTTTACTCTTCTTAGAGTTTAGGCTGGCCTACACGTGTGTGTGTGTCTGTCTGTGTGAGAGTGTGCAGTGTGTGTGCAGTGTGTGTGTGTTGAGTGTACATACTCATCAGGGTGACAGGGCCACCCTTTAGAGGTCACTTAACACATTGTGTGCTGGCCAAGCTGCATGGGGAGTCAGGGAAGGAAACCTGAGCTATAACTCACACAGCACTCCCTCTCTCTTTCTCTAACACACACACACACACACACACACACACACGCACACACACTGCGCCTGGCCTTTGACCTCTGGTTGTAAATGGCAAATGACTGTCTTGGATTCCTACAGACACAGCAGCTCACAACTCACTGAAATGTACCTAAGTGATGCTCAATGAAAAAAGAGTGACACGAGGGCACGCACACAGTTGACCTTTGACCTCCATCATCGGCCCAAATTAGAATCAAACCCACACGAGTAAAGAAGCAGAAAATATCAGGTTTATTCCCAAATGGTGAAAAATACGTCAAACATTTTCCATAAAAGTTAGTTTCCTAACTTAAAAGTGGTTTAATGAGAAAAAATAATATTAACGTATTCCAGTAACATTCACATAAAAACTACAAATGTCCTTTATTATCAAGCTGAATAAATAAATTGCCAACGCATTGATTTAATAAATACAACTGAAACATGATGAGTAATAAATTGAATTTCACTCATTTTATTATTTAATCCAGATGAGTTGCCAAAAGAATAAGTGACGGGAAATTATAGATCCAAGGGAAAGAAATAATTAATAAAAGAGAAAAGTTACAAAAAGGCCGGAAAATGGAACAATAATAAAGGTAAAATAAAATAAAATCTTTTTTATAACATGAAGCTATTTGTCTTAGTGAAAACTCATCGGGTTTCTTGTGTGTGATTGGTCCAGAGCCGAGGTTTCGATCCTGTCCCTCAGTTTGAGAGACGCTGCGATGCCTCAAATTCAAAATCCCTTCATTGCCACGGTCATATTTATGTCTTATAATAACGCAGAGTATTTGTGATAACAGACAGACCAACGGAATGCACATTACACATAACCACAGAGCTCTGATTCCACCCCCACCTCCTCCGCACGTCCCTCCTGAAGCGGAGCTGTGTGCTCTGAAGGAAGTGATAAGTCGAGGCAGCGCCGGCGGAGGTGCGTTAGAAACTCACCAGTGACAGATCTGTGACTCCGGGGCGAGGAAGCTCTCTCTCTCTCTCTCTCTCCCTCTCTCTCTTTTCTGACTTTTCTTGTTTCTCTTCTTTCACCTCGACGCGCTCACACACCAGGTGTCAGGGACATTTTGTGAATTTGGCCATGAAAGCTTGACATAGTTTGTTTTTCAGAAGATATTAAACATTTTTTACTTCTTGTTGGTGAAAAGGCTTCGTGCTGCTTCCACTCGTTAAGTCTTTATCGTTCTAATTACACAATGTTTTCCTGTGTCAGAGAAAACAAGAGACCACAGTCTGCTGCTCACACATTCGAGCCTCAGCCTCTCCAGTCGTCCTCTGGCCTCTTTAAAGCCTCTAGCCCATAATACTGTAACAGTAATTAACCTTGATCTGTGTCTCAGACTGGAAAGTCCTTGAAAAGTCCTTGAAGTTGAGGTTTCAGACGTTGTGGGAACTCTGATGTTCCTGCTGACGGACAGCAGATCTTTTTTTCTGTCTCCTCCTCACGTCCCCATCGCTCTGGTGATAGTAATTCATCCTGGATATAAAAAGAGCAGGAACAGGGGCGGAGCTCCTCCATCCAAACTTCAGCGAGGTCAAAGGTGGGAACATCTGGGCCTGGTCGGAACATCTGGGTCTGCTGGGGACACAGAGGCCGTGGGCTCCAGGCTCTCGCTGCGTTCTCGGCCGCTTTATCAGATTTTCTTTGAAGTCTCTGCAGCCTCATGTCCACTACTGTACAAATACCAGAGACGCTACTGGACGTCCAAAACCACATCACAGTCTCCCAGCGTGCAGCCCTCAGAGACATGAGAGACAGGACAGGATTGTTTTTGCTTTGGCGAGCGCTTGATCTGTCTCCCGTACGAGGGTTCCCAGAAAGACGGGAAAAACAAATGTAATTAAGGGACATTGAGCTTTTTTATTTTTTGTATGTCCTTCTACGTGTCCTCACATACGACTTGTGCTGGTGTTTACATGCAGCTACATGTTTGTGTGTTTGCCCTTGTGTGTTCGGGGGGGGTCAGCCTCGGTGTGGCATGTGATTTATTGAAAGGCCTCGCAGTGATACCAGAATTCCTTTGCGTTAAATGCCTGCTCTGAGCCTCCTTTTTACTGGCTGTGTGCTCTATGGAGCATGATCGCACTCTATTTGTCTCTCACTCTTACATTTCCAAGGATTATTTTTTATGGCCTCTCGTCTTTATTAGAGTGGAGCGAGTGTCGGGAGAAGGGAGAGACGGGAGATGTGGGAAAGGATATCACACGTACTCGGAGGGCAGGTCTAGAAAACGCTTCTATTCTGTTTCTGTAGTCCTAGATTTTCAAATAGATTTTTTAAAGTGCTAAAAAAAATTGTCCAGCACAGAAATACAATCATAAAATTATTTAAAATACTTATTTCAGAACATTTTCATAAATAAATGTAGATAAACTAACTTTGTATAAACAGAATATTATCGTCAAAATCTCTGAGGTCACAAAAACTAAACTTAAGGTTGAAATACTGAAAGACTTTAATTTATTAAAAGAGAAATTATAAGGTTATTATAATAGAACCTTCAGTTCTTCATCAGACTCATTGCTGATCTGTTTTCTGCTGGATGAGTGATTCTCGTCCTGGTTCCTCTGAAAGACCCGAGACCTTCACCTCAGACCTGGTTTTCTTAGATTGGTTAAACAATGTTTTTGGAAATACCTTGATATCTGATGTCATCAACCCATTGATGCAGCCAGTGTCTTTATTGATGATGTGTTATAGAACCATCTCCGTGCTGTGGAGTGAGTCCTCCTCCTCAGCTGCTTCATTCTGTTTTCCAGCTCCAGTTTTCCATCCTGAAACTCTTCAGACTTTTCTCGTTGAGTTTCTGTTTTTCATTGCGTCCTCGTAGCGTCTCATCATTTTTTAAGGGAATGGAATTATGTTTTTTTTTGATAATACCTGAGATTAGAATACCATAAGAAAACGATAACACTTGTTGATGTGACTGTGGTCGACACCAGGAGCTGGACCCTTTCTTCATCCAGTGCTCCTCTGGATTAATCCAGCTGTTATGGACTGTTGTCTCTCGTTCATCCTGCAACACGCTGTCAGATGCTCACATTGTTCATATCTTCAGTTTGACTTGTTTAATGTTCAGAAGACGTTTTGTCACGGCCAGGTTTTCAGTTTTCCTTCCACCAGTTGTTATTGTCAGCGCTACATATTTTCAGACAGAGGCCGAGCGCTGCTTTAAACAGGATGTACCAAAACGTTCGGTTTGGTTCCAAATCGGATCCATATGAAGATTATATTGTGCCCCCATCTGTTAGTGGTTCACGTTGAATTATTCGCTACATGCTCTGTTTGGGGTGAGTTCACTTGGCCGCAGAACGCTCTTGTTAGCAGTTTGGAGGCGGATTTGATTCCAGCGCTGAGCCGCCCTGCAGACGGATCAGCGAGGGTGAGATTGTCTGTCACCTGCAGAAATCCTGCTGGAGAAAGACCAGGCGCAGGATTAACTTCCTGGAGGCCGGACCGTGTGGTTAGCAGGCGAGCGTCCCATTTCAACAGATGTTCTCCTGCCAGGTTCAGGTGGAGATGGCCAGGCACGACGACGAGGAGGAAGAGGAGGAAGAGGAGGAGGATGATGATGCTGCACGGTGCAGGTTAGAGCTCTGTGTCTGAAGCTGGTGCCAGTAAGATGCCAGTATAGATACCAGAGCTCCTCTGGTTTGGAATACCTTGATATTGGAACGTTCATGCGGTTAAACTTTGTTCCATAGTTCTCAACATTGATTTCTCTGTGTCTTGGCTCAGCTTCTGCTCGACTGGTGATTTCATGCCTTCATTTAAAAAAAGGATAAAGTCCAGTTCGGTTCCTCCGTGTGGCTTTGGCTTGAGGAGTTTGTCGCCCTCTGATTGGTCAGTTAAGAGTCTGGTCTGAGCCTCAGTGACATGTTGTCCTCACTCGTCCCCTCGTCCTTTTACGTCCAGAAGCTCAGAGTTTGTTTGACTTCATACACTTAAAATATGAAACCAGACAGAATCCAAACAAAGGCTCCTTCAGGGCAGCCAACTTTTCATGCATGTCCCCCCCCCCCCCCCCCCCTCCATTTTTGGCCTCTGCCTCCTTCAGGCTCATATCAGGTAAGACACTGAGCCTCTGATCAATACTAGATGTATAGAGAACATGTCACAGCTTCACACGAATCAGAATCAAGATTATTAACTTCAGATCAAACTCTGTGTTCGTGACCAGTTGTTGTTTTTATTCTCAAAACCTGAAACCAAATTGTTCCCAGTGGCTCCAGTGAATATGGTTCTAAAGCAAGTGGATTATTTGATATAATTGTGGGGTTAGTCGCTCCCGTTCATTACATTCAGTCAGATAATAAATTACGTCTCATTGCTGAAGGTAATTAGTCTGAAAATGTTTCCAGTTAGAGCTCCGGAGCCAAAAAGCATGAATATGATTAATGTACAGAGCGGCTCACATGAGAAGGAGCAGTTTGTCCTGCTGCTGCTTTCATCTGTCCGTCTGCAGGGGAGCCGTGTGAGCTTCACCCAGAATCCACCAGGGTTCCAGCTCTGACTCGGCCTCGCACACGGAACCGGCCTGTGCTTGTTTCTGATGTGTGTGTGTGTGCTCAGTGTCTCAGGCCTTTGTGTGTAAGTGTGTGATTAAGCGCCGTGGAGCCTCGGTGAGATGTGGGTCCCTGCTCTCTAACAGGCTGAACCCTGCCAGGGCTGCTGGGAGCGTTCCTCTGTAATAAGATCACCCACTACAGACATTTTCAAGAGGTCCAGCGTCAGATAAAACCACTGCTCCCAGCTCTTTATGGCCCCCAGTGTATTCTCTCCTGGGCTGTTTTTTATAGGTTGGGTCAGACGTCCTAGTTCCAGTTAATGGAAATCTGGTGTGTTTTTAACTTTGTGTCAGGAACCCGGGGAAGAACCTTTTCTCCATTTAACATGACACTGCCCCAGTGTACTGGGTCCATAAAGAAAACGGGACTGGTCTGCAGAGAACCCTGCTCAGCACCTATGGGATGAACTGGAACACAGACTGTGACCCAGTCCTCATCGTGGACCCTGCACAGCTCTTGTTGATGAGTTGGAGCTCGGAGGCTGTTATGGCAGCAGATCCACACAAAGCTCAAGATTCAAGCTTCTCGTTGATTTGGTAAAAACCTCAATCACGTCATCGCTGTATCACAAGTGGAAGTGACAAGTTTATCGAGATGTCTGACTTTCTGCGGGTTGTGTGGACCTGTAGTTGTTTGGACTTGTTTGGCAGGCGCTCACGTTACGAGCCGTGTGCACATGCACGGGATCCTCGTCCTCTGCCAAAGTCTGTCCAAGATGTGCGTGTGTTGTTTCCTGTGAATTCCTTGTGCATGTGCACACCAGTTACATTTCAGTCCAGTTCAGCCCAGTATGTGTTAGTGGGTAAGATCTACAGATACATTTCCTGGACAATAACTCTAAATATACTTTATATATCTTAAATTGTTTAACGATACACAAGTTGTGTGTAGTCGTGGGCAGGGACGGTGGACTCAGCCTCTGATGATGCATCTAGTGGCGTCAGCAGGAAACCTTGTGGACGAACGTGTGAGATATTAGATTTAATATCAGGAATATGCTGGTTCATATGTTCAAGTTTCCACAAACTGAGTGCTGTGTGTCCAGATACCTTTTGGTCACGTGAATGATCTGAGCCTCCGTGCAGAGAGAAGACGTGGCCGGCCCAGCAGGCCCAGTGTTAACGGAGCAGCAGAGAAGAGACATAAACATCAGCTGAAGTCTCTGTTTACCTTCCACAGGAGGATTTCCTCTGGAGGAGGAATTAGCTTCAGGATTAAGAAACACACAGTATCAGCTAATTGAAAAAAGAGGAGACTCTTCAGTATCGTGTTTCACCGCAGAGTTTTATTAGACCTCAGGAGGCCGACACATGTTTCTGACACAAACTGATGCATGAAAGATGAAATCCCCAGAAACACAGAGATGGAAATAGAAGCAGCAGAAGGAGCCGGTGGAGGAAAGATTTTCTCTTTCTCCTCCTCCTCCGGCTCTTTGGTGGTCCGAGGCCGGGTCTCATGGATCTTGAACCCGGTGCAAAACACAACAGGGGGGGAAATGAGTGAGGGGGTTGGAGGGGTGCGGGGGTGGGGTTTGGTGGGGGGTCCTGGGAGGGGGGGTAGGGGGGGGGTTACACCACCAGAGTCCCACAATTCATCATACTCTGGCACCGACGGGGGCCGTCTGGACAGATCGGTGGTGGGGAGCCGAGAGCGGGGATTGATGGCCAGTGAGACTCTGTGACCTCCCAGTTCCCCGAGAGGGGAGATACCGTGTGTGTTTTTATGTGTGTGTGTCTGTGTGTGTGTGTGACAGAGAGTTATCCCCCCCCCCCACCCCCCACCCTTGCCCTGCACCCTGTTGAAGACATCAAGTTCGGACATTGAGTCGAATCCAATGCTTGTTTACATCAGTAACAAATCAGCTGCTGCAGGTTTCTCCTCCAGATCAGACATGACAGATGATTTGTTTTTCTTTCTCCCACCTCTCTCTCGCTCTCTCTCTCTCTCTCTCCCTCCCTCTCTCTCTCTCTCTCTCTCTCTCCCTCCCTCTCTCCCTCCCCCCACCCCTCCTCCCTCCCTCTCTCTCTTTCCTTTCTCTCTAACAGGAATACCTGCAAGGTGACAGCACCAAAGCCTTCGAGAAGTTCGGTTGGAAGCCGAAAATCACTTTCAAGGTGAGCGATGAAAACACACCTGGTGGTTCTGCAGGAAGTTTGATCTCCGTGTTGAACAAGTGAAAAGTTTCACTCACGCGTAGAGAGACGTTGAAACATGAGGAGGACACACAGAGGAGAGAAGTGAAGGTTCACTCAGGAGGACGTGGAGGTGTCGGCTTGTTGTTATGAATTTACAGGACACGTTCAGAGAGCGGCTGTGATAATAACACAGATTTCTAATTATTAAATTCAACACAACAAATAGGGATCACGTTAAAAGAAGCATCAACCACAGAGGACAAATTTAATTCATAGAAAACAATAGAAAACCAACTTTCTACTGATAATAATTATATATTTTTTTTTTTATAAGTTACAGTGAAATTACTCTTTTTATTTAAAGCTCCACACTCGATTTTATTAAATCTAATTAAATAACACAGAATAAACAGATTAGTGTTATACTACATGTTATAATATTGTAAATGTTAAAAATCAAAACTGTTAATTGTGTTCCACTGATATTACAATAATTAATAATAATGTCAGAAACGTGTGTCACCAAATTTCTATCTGATGACTAAAGCTGAAATTTAGTTTCTGTCTCAGATATGAATATTTAATACTTTACTTAATATTCTTCAAACTGAAGCTGTAGTTATGAACATCCTGGATTCCGACACATTGATAAATTAGAGTAAAAGTAATCATGTGATCATTTTGAGAGAAAGATGCAAAACATAGGAAAGTTAAACACTTTTAATATGGTAAATAAAAGAGAAATAAAAAGCATTAAAAACATCAGATAGAGCCCAGAACTTTAAATGTGATGAAACAGGATCAATTGGGTTTGAAACCATTCACCACCCAGTCTCTAACTGACCTTGATGAACTGGTTTGACACCAGTAGACAGAGATAATAGAGAGTTTATGAGTCTGACAGTGAAAGTTTCTCTCATCAGTCGTCAACATAAACACACAAACTGCTGAATTCACCTCCGTGCTGCTGCTGGTTGTTTGTGGCTGAACTTTGACCTGTGACCCCCTCCCCCCCCCCCCCCCCCCCCTGCTGTGTCGCTGCAGGAGCTGGTGACGGAGATGATGGTGTCCGACATCGAGCTGATGAAGACAAACCCCACAGCCTGAGTGTGTGTGTGGGGGGGGGGGGGGGGGGGGGGTGGTGTGCTCCGTCCTGCAGCTGTAGCACTCCAGTGTCCTGAGGGTCACGCTGAGCTTTTACCTTTCCTGGCTTTTTCCAAATGAAATGATCATTTTTTTTTTCTCGTCTTCATGAAGAGGTTTGATTGAACCGCTCGTGGCCTTTGTCCCTGGTTGCTCCTGGTTGGTCCTGGTTGGTCCTGGTTGGTCCCTCGTCTGTCCCTCGTCTGTCCCTCGTCTGTCCCTCGGGATTATGATTGATTTGCTTTTATCGACACGCAGCGTAGAGGCCTTACATTCCACCGTATCATGTATATGTCAGTGTGTGTGGGGGGGGTGTGGGGTGGGGGGGGGATCTGTGGTTATTTATGCTTTTATGATTTATGTCTTTTTTTAAATTGTGGTCTGAGTTGATTTTAATATTCTGTCTTTTTAGAAGGTGAACGTGAAGAACATATTTTATCTTTGATCGGAGAACTTGAATCTGTGCTTTTTTATTACTGAGGCGGTGCAATAAAGAGATTTTTCACACATCTGTCTGTTGTGTGTTTTTTTTTTATTCCACACAAAGCGGTGATGAAGACGAGTTCACATGAGTACGAAGGTGTGTGTTTGTGTGTGTGTGTGTGTGTGTGTTGTTGTTGAGCTGGTGGCTCCTGCTTCTTTGTTTGTTTGTGTGTTTTAGTTTTTTCAGAGCTGCAGAAGAAGAAAGCTGCAAAAAAACATCCTGCAGGTGTGTGTCTTTGTGTGTGTGTGTGTGTGTGTGTCTGTCCAGGTTGTGTAGAGGTCGTCTGGCTTCTCTCTCTCTCTCTCTCTCTCTCTCTCTCTCTCTCTCTCTCTCTCTCTCTCCCTCTCTCTCCCTCCCTCCAGCTTTCCAGGTTTTTTATTTTTTCTCCCCTCGAGCACACTGGCCTCTTTTATTCGACAGGAAGTGCGTGTGTCTCGCGCTCGGGACTCGAACAGACCCGCTTTCAGCCGCGTCTTGTCTCCGCGGCTCCTGGAGCTCGAGGCCGTTAAACAGGGACGCGGCCGCGGACGCGAGCCGCCTCAGGTCCCGGGGACAGTTTCCGTCTCTTACACAAGTTAATTAAACGCGCTCACTTTTATTTCTCTTTAATATAATAACTCTGTCTGCAGTGAAACTTCCACAATAACATCTGTGATAATTAATCACCGAGTTAAATTAAAAACCCAGATAATTAATCTGTTTGCATCTCAATATTCCTCTATTAGATTTATTGAACCTGTTTCTGCAAAGTTATGTTTTTAAATAGTAGTTTAATTTATCTTTATGATGCATTTTTAATTCCCTGCATTCTGTTGGATTATTAAAAATATAATTTCCACCTATAACAAATGTGTAATTATGGGCTCTAGCCTACGAACCTTATTAGATCGAATAATATAATATGCATGATTTATTCTTTTAGCAGTATTCATAAGTATTTTGGTGAAGTTACAGCAGCTGAACGATAATTTAAAAGTAAAAGAACCACAAACTCAAATACTCTGATGTATGATGATTGTATTTGCTCTGCAGCAGAATGTTTCCTGTTCTGTATTTTATATTTGTTTTGATGAATTTTCAGTTTATTTTAATAAAATATGAAGCTTATTTGATCTTATTTAATAAATTGTTATATTTCAAACAATGCATCGTTTTTTCTTTCTGTGTATGAAGCTTCAAATCACAGCGTTTCCACCTGAACATGATGGAACTGGAAAATAAAGAAAAACTAATAAAACTAGAAGTAATCCGCAGTACTCCACAGTACTCCAGTAAATATACTTAGTTACTTACAGGTAGAACCGCGTGATGATATTTTTCTGTCTGAGATTTAGACACGAAACTTTTGGGACCTTTACAAAAAATAAGAAGTTTGTGTGATGGTGTTTGTGGAGATCAGCGTCTGGGCCGCAGAATGAGAACCAGATGTGGCTGGACACACAGACACAAACACACAATAACACACAGACACACACACACACACACACACAGGTGCAGCGTGAAGCCCTCAGCAACAATTACACTGTGATCGGGTTGAGCTGCTGGCGCGCGGAGGAAGAACCGAAACGAGGATCTGCTGCTTGAGGAGGAAAAGTTCGCTTCAGCTAAACAAACACGTTCAGAGGATTAAACTGAGAAACCAGGAGACACCAGAGAGCTCCTGTTCGTTCAGAGACAATGAGAAGGGAGGGGGTTCGAATCCCATCTGCACGAGACAGAAGAGAATCTGAGGATTTAACAGATTAACACGCTTCAGCATCAATACACATTATAATCTTAAATAACCTCATTTATATATTTATCTTTTAATTCCACTGGTGCTGTGGTTTGTTCTGGGAAAACGTGGACGCGGATTAAATCATTCAAAAATACGAAAATAGACAAATTCAGTTACAGATAGAAATAATATTAATAATAATAATTCAGGCTGTGGAGTTTTAGACTGAATTAAAATGAAATACGTACAGTTTAAAAGTGTATTTAAATATGACAATAAGATGATTTCCAGGTTTTAAACTGGTTTAAAAATTAATTGAGGAAGTTACAAAAGTCGGTTTTATTAATAATACAAATAATGATCCAAGCAGATCAAAGTTTACTGAGACGCATTAATCAAATCTGCTTCTGCAATATTTTACTCATCGTTAAATCTTTAATTGGTTTAATGTGGAAACAGGATCAAGGATTTAACGCATCATGGAAGTCGCACACAGACACACACAGACACACACACACAGACAGACACACAGACACACACACACACACACACACACACACACACACACACACACACAGGAGGCACGAAACCCAGACAACAACATGTCGGTGCCAGAATCCAGCGAAATTAAAGAGCAGGCGTTGGGATCTCAGTCATCGCTCCAGTCTGCGGGGATTAAACTCTCGAGACACACACACAGAGACACACACAACCCCACAACACAACACACACAACAAACAGACACACACAACACAGAGTGTGTGAGAAAGTGACAGTTTGTTCTGAAGGTGTTAATTTTAACGAGCCTCAGATTTATTGCTTCTAGCTCTTCAGGCCTTTCGTTTTTTAATTCAATATATTCTGTTTAAATTAGTCTAAAGTCACATATTAATATCTGATACACATTTATTACGAATTTAACTAAGTTTAACAGGATTTTAGAGCAGTTGTGTTATTTGTAAAAATCGCTAATTTGGGCAAATTTATTTCTTCGATTTGGTTCCAGCTCCAGAAATTGGCTAAAATTTAATATAACACAGAATCTGCTTCTGCTTTAATAAAATGTGAAATATCAAATAACAGGTGCTCTTCAACTGCTTCTGTTTTAATGAAGTTAAACTCAGCGGAATCTGTTTGTTGGATTATTTAAAAGAAATAAGAAGAAAATCACTCAGATCCTCTGTGAGGATTCAAAGTCTCTCCTGAAGCTCCCGGATGTTTCCAGGTGTTTCCAGGTGTTTCCAGGTGTTTCCCTGCAGAAGCTCGCTGCCTGTCAATCACTGCGAGCAGCCGCTGGGAGCTCGAGTTTCTTTACAACTCGGAACATCCTCCGGAGTCTGTTCAACATCATGCGGAGGATTCACCGAGTGCCCCGGTCCCTCCAGGCGGAAGCTGCTCTACCTCGGATCTCAATCACGACTGATCACGATTAACTCCTAAACTGTGCGTTGTGATGACGCTCTAGTGGAGTTTTACAGCTGATTGGCAGCAGGAGGAGGTTTGATGGACTCGTTCCGTCTCTTTACGCAGCGCCAGGGCTTCGGTCCCCCGGCTGCAGCTCTGCGCGGCCCCGGTGGTGGAGCTCCAGGCCCGGTGGAGGAGCTCTGGATGAGACAGGCCCGGTGGAGGAGCTCCAGGCCCGGTGGAGGAGCAGCTCTGGATGAGAAGGTGCCAGCCTCTGCTTCAGGCTTTTCCTAAAGTGCATTGTTGACATCCTCTCCTCTGACCTCCTCCTCCACCTCCTCCACCTCCACCACCTCCTCCTGTCTCGTCCTTATGATGAGAAATGATTCGCAGCAGTGAAACTTCCTTCCTGACTCCGAGTGGAGCATCAATCACGAGGACGTTTGTTTAGAAGCAACACTCTTCATTTCTATGATCATATATAATAATATATATATTAAGAAGAAGAAGGATTTAGTCTGACGCGTTGATCCTGTGTGTTTTAATGAGATGATTCCTCAGGAGAAGAGACGCACGCAGCGTTTACGTTGTTATGATTGTTTGCTTATTGAAATCTCAAACCCCTGAAACTGACAGACACACACACACACAGACATACACACACACACACACAGACAGACACACGCACACACAGAGACATACACACACACACAAAGCCCGTGTCAGTGCGCAGGTTGAAGCCAAGACGCTTCCAGAGCTCGAGCGTTAAATTAAGGAAATTTAAATAAATTAGTTTATTGTTAATAAAAACTCCAATTTAGGGGGAAACACAGACTCTTAATATTCTGATTGTTATTATTATTATTAGTTGTTGTTGTTGTATTTACTGTATTCAGGAGAGGTTCAGGTTTAATTCTGATAGTACACGTATTTTTTATGATTATTCACATAGTAAAATATTATATTCAGTGATATTTTAAATCGCAAATTATCATGAAAATCTATATTTTGCTGGCTGATTGTTTTATGTTAAATAATCATAAAAACGTTTGTGTTATAATCACGTTGCATCTGTAAAATGTATTTTCATTAATCAATAAATAATCTGAATATCTGGAACTGATAATCTGCACTTGAACAAAATACTTAAGAATAAAAAAAATACAAAAGCCTGACGATGAAGAGTTTAAAACTTAATAAAAATGTGGATTTTTATTTATTTAGTTTTAGTTTTTCAGTGGAGGGGTCTTACGTCACCAAGGAATAAACAAACATCAGCAGCCATGTTTCATCACACTGCTCCTCATCTTCATCATCTTCACCAGGACCGTCAGTGTCCTTCTGAACACATCCACAACCTCCTCCTGCTTCATCCCTCCATCCAAACCCTCCCTCACGCACACACTCACACACACACACACACACACACACACGCACAAACACACACACACACACACACACACACACACACACACACACACACACACACACACACAAACACACACGCGGTTGTAATGAGTGATTTGTTTTGCTGACTGGCTCCTTCAGTTCCTTCATTCCGCTGCTACACGTGTATTTATTTACTGAGCTGAAAATCAAGTCTCCAGCTTCTCAGTGAAAGTTTGAACCAGAAAAGAAGCATGAATCAGTTACCCCCCCCCCCCCCCTCCCCCTCCTCCTCCTCCTCCTCCTCACTGGGCAGGACGTAAATACCCTGACACCCCAAAATAAAACATCTCTTATTCAACCACATATTCACATGATCCTTTAATTCTTCAGTTATTTGGTTGTTTTTTTTGCTTTTACATTTTGAAAAATCCAAATTATGAGAATTAAAATACCTCATTGAAGAAGTAACGCTTCTCAAACTACACATCTCGTGCGTATTTCCCCCAAAATGTATTATTTTTTTCAGTGGCCATCATTTTAAAAGCAATTTATCAACTGAGAATAATTTCAAAATCAAACATATTTGATTATTCTTCATCATCCGCCTCGGTTTGTACTCACACGCTTCTTCAAAGATCCCCTGTGCTAATAAACCACTCCAATTAGAATCCAATAGACGGCACTTTATTAAAGAAACAGTTGTAATGCCTTCAAAATGGTTTTTTAAAAAACAAATAAGACAAGATGAATAAAATACAGGCTACAAGGTTCCCCTCTATTTTCTATACAAGGACAAACAAAGGCACATTCAGAAAACTGGAAAACGTTAAAGTGTTTGGTCCTCAACATCCAACCACTCCCCCTTTTCTCCTAAAAAATAAATTACTATATTAGATTTAATTTACAGTCACAACGAGCTGCTGCTGTTTGACACTTCTTGAAAAAACTAAATCTCAAAGTGAGAGGGAAGGAAACTTACGTGTCTGTGGAGAAACGACAACAGATCGATCTCTGTCCGCCGAGGCAAAGACCACAGGTACAAAAAATATAGAAAATATATATTAGAGTTATTTTCGTAGTGTTCAGAATTTGCTGCAGTCATAAACAAAAGCTCCCGAGGTGCGGTACAGGGACTGGCCGGACGGGAAGGCCATCTGACAGCTATTATTCCCGTTCACCGGGGAGCCGTTCAGCCCAATCCGCTGGGACTCGAACATCTCCCGCACGGAGTGAAAGTTCTGCTGCTGCGCCGGGTAGCCCGGGCTCAAGTGGCTCAGGTCCCCGTACCAGGACGCGATCCGGCCCTGGTGCGCGTGGTGGCCGTCCTGGCCCGCCTGGTTCACGTTGCTGTGCCCGAGCGGGGACGCGCTGCTCGCGGTGATGCAATAGTCGGGCAGCGCCTCCTCCACGGTGGTGGACGGGGCCAGGTGGCCGCCGCTGGATCGATCCCCCGCGTACAGGCTCATGGCTTGCATGTTGCAGTGATAGGTCGCGTTGGAGTTGGAGGAGAGGCCGTTCTGGTTGCAGGTCGTGGAGCCGTAGGTCTGGTTCGGGGAGTAGTTGAGCGACAGCGAGGGGGTGATACCTGTCCGGGGGGAGGCGATGAGGGGGGGCGACAGCTCGGCCTGCGGAGATCCCCGCAGGGAGGTCATGATGTTGTCCACGCTGAAGCCCTGCGCCGGGGCCTGGCCGTGGTGGTGGTGCTCGGCTCCGTCCATGCTGAGGGAGCGGGTGGAGGGCACGCTGTGCGGGCTGCCGGTGGACATGCTGCTGCTGCTGCTGTCCGGGCTCTCGGTCTTTGGCACGGTGCTCAGGGACGGGGACTCGGCCTGCGGCGGCGAGGAGCTCCCGTTCTCAGTCTTTATATCCTGGATGCGCACCGGCTGAGAGCCCTGCGCCGGCGGCTCCGTGTCGCGGCCCGGGCTGCGGGAGGACGGGTCCTTCCCCGGCCTCTCGTCCTTGTCCTTCTGCACGTCCTTCTTCTTGAATCTCCTCCGGCGCCGCAGGAAGCTGCCGTTCTCAAACATGTTGTAGGAGTCCGGGTCCAGGGTCCAGTAGCTGCCCTTCCCGGGCTTCTTGTCGTCCCGGGGCACTTTGACGAAGCACTCGTTGAGGGACAGGTTGTGCCGTATGCTGTTCTGCCAGCCCTGCTTGTTGTCCCGGTAGAACGGGAACCTCTCCATGATGAACTGATAAATCCCGTTCAGGGTGACCTTCTTCTCCGGTGAGTTCTGGATCGCCATGGTGATGAGGGCGATGTAGCTGTACGGAGGTTTGACCATGTCCTTCGGCTGGTGCTGCGGGGTGTACGGTCCGTACGCGCGGGCCATGCTGGCCGGGTACTGGTCGTGGGCCGCATGGGAGTACATGCTCATGGGCGCAGGCATCCCGGTGTATCCACCACCGGCCCGGTAGTAGCCCTGGTCGCTGCTGATGTACGGCACGACTCCCAAAGAGTTGGGGCTGGAGACGGAGTAGCGCGCCTGCATCCTGCGCGATGCGTAAAACCTCTCCAAACTGCGTCCCCGCGACGAAACTCACAGCCCGTGGCCGCGCGGCGACTCCGGCAAAGTTCTGGTTCGGTTCTTCAGGTCGCGGAGCTCCTTGTTCGAACCACAGCTCGCCACGGTGAACCGGAGAGAGCGCTCGCGGCCGCACGGAGCCTTTGGGAAACGGAGGAGGCTGAAAGTGAAGCTGGAGGAGCGCGAGGGACTCTACACCGCGAGACACTTTTCTTTTTTTTACCCTTCACATGTATTCCTCCCTTTTGGCTGCTGCGGCTGCTCCTCCCAGAAAGTGTGCGCCATCATCCAATTGGAGGACGAAGTGAACCTGTGGAAAAGCTGCGCGTCGATAAAAGTTACTACACCCCCCCCCCCTCCTCCTCCTCCTCCTCTTCTCCTCCTCTTCTCCTCCTCCTCCTCCTCATCAGTTTAAACATGAGTTATTAAGGCGCTGTGGAGGGTGTGCCCAAATGGCTGAAAAATACAGACCTCAACTTAATGACACCACCAAAGACTTTTAAGAAGTTTATCTTATCGAGAGAAACAATATAAGTTAATTTATTTATTGTCATGTGGTTGAAACATCTGATAATAAATAATCCTCTGCGTCTCTGAACCATTAGAGCTCGTGCGTAAAAGTGGAAATCATCCAAAAATGGCGCAAACTAAAAAAAAAAAAAAGATCCTCCTGTGATTTCTGTCACCTTCAGGCCTTCGTGGGAATTTGGGGGATTTTCCTAAATTAAAGTTTCACACCTGCGTGATTCAGACCTCGTCTCCGTCATTAGAGCCAAAGCTTCAACGATCAGGATCCACAGAGAGAGACGAGGCCGCGGGAGTGAGAGGAACCTCTGAATCAACAGATGGACATGAAAGAGCCCCCCCAACTGTGTGTGTGTGTGTCTGTGTCCGTGTGTGTGTGTGTGTGTGTGTCTGTGTGTGTGTCTGTGTGTGTGTCTGTGTGTGTGGACTCATTAAAGGTTAAATGGAGATCGTTTGGCTGCTGGGTGAGAAGAAGCCGGGACCTCGAGGTGACGCTTTTTAATTTGAACTCGTCCAAATGTCTCTCACACGGATCGCGCGGGTGCGAACGAGCATCAAAGCGTCACGTGTTGATTCCAGAGGAGAAAAAACCAACACGAGGAGAAATAACGGTTCTAAAAAAACACCACAGAGGTTTTTAATGTGTTTATTCAAACGGAGGAAAAACAAACTGTTGTTTTATATAATTATTTCTCTCGGGTAGATGATCAGTTTATTATCAATCTGAGAAATGTCCAGTTGAATAAAATCAAACCACAGGAAACATTAAAAACTACTTTGAAGTATTTTACTCTTATTTCGGGGGATTTGTTTTAAAGATAAAAAGGTTCAATGCTTCATTTCAGCTGCTTTTTATTAATTTAACTTGTCGCTCCACTTTAAATTAAATTATAATTGTGTCTAAAAAACGTTTGAACAGAATGTTTGAATAATTTAATTTAATTTAAGAATAATGAATAAGTGTTTTTCTTAAGGGAATTATATGTGTGTGTGTGTTTTTCATGCCACGGATTAAAGGACACATACATCTAATAAAGGTTTTTAAAATTTAAATAATGTGGAATTTAAATTAAGCGTTAAAACAGTTATTGTTTAACAGATTTAATAAAATACCTCAAGTTTTCATTTTCCTTCAAATCCACAAATCGAGTCAAAAACGAACAAACATGTTTGATGAAACTCTTTTTTGAACAAAAGTGAAAAACTTTCCAGTTAAAATCTTGAAAAGTTGTAAAGTGAAACAAACTGTGTTTTGACCGAGTCAATGTCTAAATGTTTATTTGTATTAAGTCGCTTTAATAAGAACTCATTGAATTGTTAGAAATAAATCAGGTTTAAATTAGTAAAATGTATAAATCCAGGCTTGTTGAAATAAAGTTAATATCACGAGAAGAGAGAAGATGAGAATTAAAGATCTGATAAGAAAGTGATGAACTGTGACGAGCTGATCTCTCACCTGAGTGTTTCCACTCCGCTCTTTGTTGTGTGATTTACATGTGTTACCACTGAGGAGGAGGAGGAGCAGGAGGAGCAGGGGGAGCAGGAGGAAGAGCAGGAGGCCGGGCCGAGTCACCTGTGAGGTCCGGGCTGTTCTGCTGCGGTCGTGACTGACCAGCGCCCCCTGCTGACTGGAGCAGCTGCAGCATCCCTGTCGTGACTGACCCGCAGGCTCAGAAAATAAATAAAACTTATTGAATATTTCAATAATATTTATTTTGTACTTTATACTGAAACTCTCAGAGAAAAGCTGGAATATTTTAAACTAAATTCAAAAAACTTCCTCCAAACTTCTTTATGTTTAAATGTTAAATAAATGTCCCGGTGACGTTTCATCGTTATAAATTAACTTGATCTAAAACAGAGACACGTGAACAACGCGCTGTTTCAACACACGACACGCTCCTGCCCCCTAGTGGCCTGTGCGTAAAAGCGCACGATGGATCCATGGATGGAGACTTTTAAATAAATAGATGAAAGATTGAATACATATAAAATGTAATGAATAATACTAAAGTAAGAATGAAATAAGGACATTGTGAAAATCACAGAATGATGTTTGGATTCACTTCTTCATGTTCGTGAGACTCCAGATGCAAAGTGCTTCTTCTTTATTTGATCTTTATACGTCATGAAAACTTAATTCAGTTTATATAAAAGTATGACAACTTTAATGTTAGGGTGCGGTTTGTCAAACAATTAGACAAAAGCTCCAAAAACCAGGAAACACGTTCAAACTAATAAGATATGAAGTGGTAATAGAATAAAGCAGTTCAAAGGGAATTCAGTGTGTGTTGTATTTTCTTTCAAATGATATTTTGATTGTATAAAAGAGCAATGACACAAAGAAACATTAAGAATATCCATAAATATTAAAGTAATAATCACAAACATATATTGAGTTGAGCAGATATGAATGCATGACATAACAACACATTAGAAGACATGACAACACACCAGAAAACACAGAAACACAACACAACAACTTTAAATGTTTTCTGATTGGTTGAGTTTGACCTTTCAGGCCACCGTAGAAAACTGTCCAGTCTTTGTTTTAAAGGATTTTACACAAACATGTTGAGAAGAATCAGAAGGAAATAATGTTTCAGTATCACAGCATCATCTTCATCATCTTCATCTTCATCATCTTCATTTTCATCATCATCATCTTTATCATCTTCATCATCATCTTCATCATCTTCATCATCAGCATCATCATCTTCATCATCTTCATCATCTTTATCATCTTCATCATCATCTTCATCATCATCATCATCTTCATCATCATCTTCATCTTCATCATCAGCATCATCATCTTCATCATCTTCATCATCTTTATCATCTTCATCTTCATCATCTTCATCATCATCTTCATCATCATCATCTTCATCATCTTCATCATCATCAGCATCATCTTCATCATCTTTATCATCTTCATCATCATCTTCATCATCTTCATCATCATCTTCATCATCATCATCATCAGCATCATCTTCATCATCTTTATCATCTTCATCATCATCTTCATCATCTTCATCATCTTCATCTTCATCATCTTCATTTTCATCATCATCTTCATCATCTTCATCATCATCTTCATCATCTTCATCATCAGCATCATCTTCATCATCTTCATCATCTTCATCATCATCTTCATCATCATCTTCATCATCTTCATCATCAGCATCATCTTCATCATCTTCATCATCAGCATCATCTTCATCATCATCATCTTCATCATCTTCATCATCTTCATCATCTTCATCCTCTTCATCACTGAACCTGAAGTTATCAATCCCTCGAGTCCTGTTTTCTACTCACTACCTGACAGTAAGTAGTGTTACAGCGCCCCCTGCTGTCACAAAGATGCACATGCACCAACAGGAGCGTAAAGGATGGAAACCATGAATTTATGAGCAACCATCACATCTTAATACTTATACTAATACTACTGCTACTACTACTGCTACTAGTACTACTGCTACTAGTACTACTACTACTTATACTTATAATACACCAATAAGCATAATATTGAATATTTCCCAGTGTTTAAACTGGTGACTCTCTACATTCTTCTCTTCTCCTGTGGGATCGTGTGTGAAGTTCTCCGGAGGCCCTTCACTGTGTCGTGGACGCTGTTTACATTAAGAACCTAATTAAACACAGACAGATTCCTAAAGTATCCCCGGACGTCAGCGGCCGTTCGACCAACGAGCACATTGCTGCTGCTCTTCAAATAAATAGCTGCCAATCATCCATGTGCAGCACATTAATATGTGTCTGCTTCCCGGGCTGCGGTGGGGGGGTGGGGGGGGACGAGGCTGAAGCGTCTCGAGGCCCCGGAGCTGCTTTTTAAAAACAGCACCATATTTAAAATGAGAGGAAAGATAAAGAGTCAGAACCTGGTCCTGGAGTCTGAGCTGGTTCTGGTTCAGTCGTCACCACTGGTCTTATCTCCTCTCGTCTGTCTGATGGTTCCAGTGGAATACAGATTAAAGACAAGCTCAGAGTTTTACATCGATTCCTCTTTGGAAACTTCAGGTCACGTTTGAAGGGTTAACATCTGTTTTATTTAACAGTTTAATATCCTCTACACGTTTAGTTTAAATTCATCATAGTGAGTAAGAAACGTTTTTGAGTCAAAATACAATAACATCATAAAAACAATTAAAACACTAGATATGAGTCTAAATAACAGACATCGTCTCTGAAGTATAACAACTCTGATATTGGATTTGTCTGTTTCTCATATAGAAGAAAAATTTACATGATTAAATAATGTGCAATGATCATAACTAATGACATTTAATGATAATAACGTATAATTGATTCTGTGCCTTATTTATTTTAGCTGTTTTAGATGGTTTATTATACATTAGTAATACATTCTTACTCAGTTTCTCTCCACATACATTGTAGTTTAACATACTTGTACATATACTCCATACGTTATATTATATATTTATATTTATCATAATATTCTGTGTGTATATTTTTATTCTTCGAGCTGCAGGGATCAGTTTAACATTTCACTCTGTTGGATTATAAATCCTGAATAAAGATAAAGTGACAAACATCATCATGTCTTCATCTCTTTTTATCTATCCTTCCTCTCTCTCTCTCTCTCTCTCTCTCTCTCTCTCTCTCTCTCTCTCTCTCTGTGTCCGGCAGGAGGTGATCAAGGATTCGGACTCGCTCCTCACAGACACCGAGACCATATCAGCAGTTTGATGCTCAACTCGTCCAGAGAGCTCAGACATGATGAAGAGTAAAAAAACAGTTTCATGTCCGGCTTTGGGAGGAGTCTTCATCAGCTCCACCTCTCAGGGAGGAGGAGGAAGAGGAGGAGGAGGAGGAGGAGGAGGAGGAGGAGGAGGAGGAGAGCATCATAACACATGAAGTGAAACAGAGGAGCAGCACAGAAATAAACAACCTCAGCATGAAAATATCCTGGAGACGTTTGGCGCCACCTGGTGGTGACATCATCCAGAGGCAGAATCTGTCTCTGCTGTCAATCATTGCTGCTCCGCCTCTTTTTCTTTTAGCATCAAACAGGAATCAGAAACGTCTCAAACATGAAAACAGAACGACGCAAACTATAATATATAAAATGATTTGTATGATGTGGACTTTGATTTTATTACTTTAGTCCATGTCCCATCTGTTAACATGGAGGAGGCGGAGTTAATGACCTATGCAGGGGGTGATCCAGATGTTTTGGCTTCACTCTCACTCTTTGTTTACGGTCACTGGCTCCGCTTCTTTAAAGCTAATGCTAATCATGCTACATTACTGTAAATCACTATGTGAACTTGCTGCTGTTGAATTTTAACATGATCAACATGTAAGTACAATTTGTTATACTAATATAATATTTTATTCATAAGATTTGATCAGACGTTTAATTCTGAACCATTAATGAAGAAGAAGAAAAGTCACTGATATGAGTTCACATCACCTGTGACTGTGAACCACAGATCAATAATCACGTCTGGACCAAACTAACCTGCTGAAAACAAAGGGGTGTTTCTTCTTGGTCTTCAAACACTAGTTTCTGATGATTTTATATTTTTCACTTTCTGTCCAAACATCTAAATATGTTGAAGGTTTGATTTTCTTCATCACCTTCACTCACACAAGTTCACGTTTTCATCTCTGTTTGTTAGGGAGAGGATGAGAAATGAGCCAAAATACAACTCTTTACATTTTGTGGTGGTTTGCACTTTCGCCTCAGAGCAAGAAGGTTCCTGGTTTGAATCCCGGTTTCGGTCTAAGTGGGGTTTCTCTCTCCTGGTGTTTGTTTCTCCAGGTTCTTCGGCCTCTTCAGTCAAACTCGAGCAGATCTGGGGTTTGGTTGATTGACGACTCTAGATTGTGATCGTGTGTGTGAGTGGGGTTTAACCCCCCCCCTCAACCCGTTAAGTGGTATAGATGATGGATGTAGTGGATTTAAATGTGGCTTCATAACAGAACTGTCACACGCTCGTTCTAGTCGTCTGTTATCTTTACAAAGCTTTGACTCTGCGTCTGCTTATAGGAAGTGTTTAAGTGAGTTTGAATCATGAAGTTCATGGGTTCTCTACTCAGGTCTATTTAAATGTTCAGAAACAGAAAACAGGTTCAATCAGGTTTTTATGGTTGAAACCAAAGGCACATGTGTTATTGACCTCAGCTTCTACACTACAAAATTAAAACTGTGAAGTTAAATTATTACTTCAATTTGTGACACACACGAGAATTAAGTTTTTACTTTTCAAGTTAAAGTTGTAAAATGTGTTGATTTAACCTGTGAACTTCTAAATGTTAGAAATTGTTTTGATTGTTTTGATTGTGTTCCTCAGATTTCAGTGATCAGTGGGGGTGTAGTCACCTCTTTATACTCTGCTCTGTGTAATCCGTCCGGCCACTAGATGGCGCCGTCCTCCACTATATAGTAAGGTCATTCAAATCCTGTCATGGAAATTCCAGTTGCTGCAGAATCCCTTTGACTTTTCATCAGGCTGGGATGCGTTCAGGAACAAACTGTGACTTCCTGTGACCTCACAGGAATCAAACTATGTGAGTGTCTGTCTTCTTCTTCTTGTTCTTCTTGTTCTTCTTGTTCTTTTTGTTCTTTTTGTTCTTCTTGTTCTTGTTCTTGTTCTTCTTCTTCTTCTTCTTCTTCTTCTTCTTCTTCTTGTTCTTCTTCTTCTTCTTCTTCTTCTTCTTCTTCTTCTTCTTCTTCTTCTTCTTCTTCTTCTTCTTCTTCTTCTTCTTCTTCTTCTTCTTCTTCTTCCTCTTCTACTTCCTCTTCTACTTCTACATCATCAGCCCATATAAACATGCAGCAGCACATCTGGCTCGGTCAGGGACAGATGTGACGTCTCACACAGGACATCAGGCCCTGGACCCCTCACTTCTTACATGAAATGCTGTGATAACAGATATGAAACATCTCAGCTAGAGGCCTCTTCTCCAGCTACAGAGGATTCACACACAGTCTTTCGAGGAGCTGTGTTGATGTCCTGATAAGAAGCTGCTCCTGCCTCAGCCCTGATTCTTGAGGGATGCTGCGTTTGACTCACAACCAGGAACCACGTAGACAAAAACCTGCAGCCGCCCAAAGTCTGCTGTGTGTTTGTGTGACGAGGCAGCTCTTCTGTTTACCGCTCTAAAAATATCTGTGTTGCTCTTCCAGGGACGCAGGCCTCTGTCGTCCCACTTGTTTACATGTGGCGTCCTCCAGTGTTTTGCAGCCTCAGACGTGCACATGTGCAGAGAGGAGCTTCTCCTGTGTCGCACTGAGGCTGAGGTCAGACGTGCACAGGGTGGAAAGATTCACAGTGAGTCAAATCATATGTATTTAAATTTAAAAAGCCTCTTTTAAAGGAGTTTTCAGAGATCAGCCTGTGGCTCTTACTTTCTAGGTTATTCTCACCCATCAACCCCCCAGCGGAAAGTAACTAACTACATTTGGATGAGTACTTGTTACTTGAGTATTTACCTGTTATTCTTTTATTCCACCAGGTTTCAAACGGTAATATTGTCTGTTTCAATCCATCACATTTATTTGACAGCATTTACTTTGCAGAGTAAAAAACAAAAGCAGCTGATAACTAACAAATCCTCGTCCTCAATTAAACTCATTTAGGTGCTATAATCAATAATGACAATCTATAAATATAATAAAAAATAGATCATAACATGTAAAACACACAGGACTCATTCAGCTGCGCAGAATTTATTTAACTTTTGATCCTTTAGGTTTCTACTAATTTAGATTTTAAAATTCAAGGGTTTGACTTCAGTTGCATATTCTATTCATTTCTAATTGACTTTGACTCAATTTAACTAGTCATAGTAATTAACTTAACAATTCTCTACAATAATAATAGTCGCCGCTGCATATTAAAACAAAAACTATACTCACATTATAAAAGGAAATTATGGATTTGATAATAAAATGTTTCTTCAAGTGAAAAGTAAGATTCAAGGAGGTTGTCATATTGTTTGTGTGTCTTTGCTAATGAAAAAGATTTATTATTATTATTACAATTAGAATTATAAACCTGACCACCAGAGGTTTTTTGCAGCAATGCCACTTTAACTTAAAAAATTGATCTATTCAGATCAATTATTTAAGTTAAAGTGGCATTGCTGCAAAAAACCATAGTAATAAGTAAAAGTCTTGTTTTTAAGTTCTTTTTGAGGCTTTAATTCTTAATACTTCATGAAAGTATTGACTCGTGCAACATTGTCAAAGTTACACTATTTTATATTATTTCATCTCTTTAAGCATTTTAAATTGCAGCTGTTTTACAGGAGAGATATTTAAAGTTGAGTTTAGTTGATAATCGTGTCAGAAAAATACAAACTGATCCTAAGTTTTGAACAGAATCTAAAATCATAATGTGCAAATGTTCTCAAAAAGATGAGTTTAAGTATAAATGAGGGGACTTAGTTGTTTTCCACCAATGTGTGAAGAGCCAGATGTGCAAAATAAATGTGTTTCTATGATATTTAATCTCAACATCACCTGTTTTCTTTAGATGCAAAATGAAATTTACGTTTCCCACATAACAGACACGTCTTTGTATGGAAGCACAAAAGTCTGAATTTAGCCTAAAATATATATCAGCTTTATTGAATCATTTTACAAGACAAAAAGAAACCAAGTTGGCAAAGGGGTTATACAATAAGTGCAGGTTTGTTGCAGTTCATGTTAGCCTCAAGCGTCGTGTGTGTCGTTATAGATCAGAGTTACATAGAATACAAAGTGTTTGCACGTGTTACAGGAGCAAACACACTTTTTTAAGAAGTCGTGTTTGTGAGACTTCCGTTGAAGGCACAGTGGTTTGTTTCTTCTTCTTCTTCTTCTTTTAAAGGCCTCGGCTGGTTTCTTCATTCGTTTCCTTACAAAATGCAAAAAAAAAGTTTTTCTCAAAAAAAGTGCGACCGAGAGAGAAACAGAGAGTTCGGCCGCGAGGAGGAGGAAACAAACACATCCTGCTGCGAATCCTCCGACATCACAAAATGTTCTGGTGACGACCTGCAGTTTGACTGGGGCCGTCGGCTCCTCGGAGAGACGCGCGCGCTCACATGACGCACGGCTTGATGTCCTGGCACACGCTCTGGGGGTGGTGGTGGTGGTGGTGGTGGTAGTAGGAGCCACCGGCCGAGGGGTGGAAGGACGAGATGCCGTTAAAGTTCAACACAAAGTCTTTCCTGTCGCACACCGACGAGTGGCTCTGGTAGCGAGGGATCCCCACTGCAGGAGAACAGAAGGGGGGGGGGGGGGGGGGGGTTAAATACATGGAATCACTCTGGAGACATTCACCCACACGAGATTTTGTGCATCTTGAATTAAATCATTCTGCAGAGAAACAGGGTTGAAGGTTTGTTTTTAGCCCCAAAAATTATGTTTTTACATGAAAAAACATCTTTAAAATCCAAACCAGCCTTTTCTATAAACTGTTTTTACCTTTTCCAACTGCTGCTAATTATATATTAAGATTTGTGACTAAGATATTAAACTAAATTTTTTAAGAAACTGCATCTCAAAGGCTTTAAAATAAACCAACTTGATTCCTGCTTGAGGCCTCGTTTTGCTCAGTTTATTATTATTTTATAAAAGATCAAGTAAATCCCTACTTATGGATTCATTTACAGTGGAAATGTTGTTTTTCTTAACATCAATATGAATTTTTAATAACATCTATTTCGATATTTGACTCCTGCAGCTTCCATTAGGTGACAGCTCAGTAAACCAGCAGTGAACCAGTATCTTAAAGGCCAGTGCAGCTTCCTTCTCCTGCTTCTCTGAACCTGAGTGTCATACTTTACAGTTTTACGGATTCACAGGCTCAGTGATCTGTGAGTAATTCCCCCCACAGTCTGAGGGAAGTGTGTTCGAACGGGATTCAGTGGCCGTGGCTCCGTGTGTCTGTAAATGAGCCTCTCTTTCCACAGACAGAAAAATAAATGGGAGGCTGCGGCTGCGTCAAGGTCATAAGGACTCCAGATGTGACGGTGTTTTTCAGGGGAAGACAGCGTGGCTTTATCCTGCGGGGCCAGGGGCTCGCTGCACCCCCCATCCACCCACCCACCAACCCTGCGTGCGCCCCCGACCCACAAGACAACGCTCCTGACACCGTGTCGCCACTGACCCTGCACTGCACCGTCCAACGCGCTTCACCCTCCGCGCACAGGCTCAATTAGGACGCTGCGTAAAGGCGCGCAGGCCTCTGGGCTCTGGGCTCTGGTCTGTGGCGGTTCCGCGCCGGTGCAGCTCCTCCGCCGGTGTGGTCCGACCTGCACAGTCTTTGTTTGGGTAACCTCTGGGACCCCGTCGGGCTCCAGCGGGGCTCCGCGCGCCTCGGTGAAATCCCCAGACTTCAGTAAAGCCTCCGTGTGTTGTGTTAAAGGAGACGAGCGTGAAGCAGGGAGGTGGATCCGTGTTTCCTCTTAATCTCATAATTCCTCCCCTGAATGGTGATTTACGACTTTCTGCAAACTGCGCATTAAATGAACGTATTTTACTTTCATCCAGTAAGAAAGTTATTTTTTATATTGGGCCTGAAAATCCTTTAGAAACCTGACGCGTTGCTTTATAATCCAATAAACACTCGATGCAACTTTATCATTCAATATAATTCACTAAAAAGTACTTCAGTGATTTTATATTACATATGGGAAATCAAATTAAACTGTATAATTTAAATGAATAAGGGTGGATGCAATTTAGAAATTTATTTTGCTAACTGCCACGTGAATAGAGCCTCTGAACTATAATTCAATATAATTCATATTATTATTATATTTAAATATTTACTTAACTCCGATTTATGAGTGATATTATATGTTATAAATAACATATATAACCCTGCTGTAGATAGACACCACTAAGTTGAATCTGTCTCGTTAAGACTGATAAACATTCATGTGTGTATAGATTTGTTTTTGCTGTCAGGATGCGGCAGATCCTGGATCAGTTACCTGATATGTCGCTGGAGTGGCTGTCCCTGCCGTTCTGGTGGAGGTAACTCTGCTCCAGGGAGTACGCAGACATGCCGGAGTGTAAGCCGGAGGACGCGGGGCTGCTGGAGGCCAGAGGCTGCTGCTTGATGTACGGGGACCCGCCGGAGGAAGCCCAGTGCGCGGATGAGCTGGCGTACGGGGAGTGGCCGTCCAGCGCGCTGGCCATGGCCGGAGAGGACGGTACGGGGCTGCTGCTGCTGTCCGGTCCATACTCCCCGTTGGACGGCACGGGACAGCTCGCCATGTACGTGGAGCCGGGGCTCGGGGACATGTGGGGGACGTGGTGGCCGCCGCTGAGCCCGTCGTACCCCCCGGCCATGGAGTTGCTCATCATGTCCAAGTTGTAGCTGTTGCCGTGGCAGGCGAGGGACGCAGAGGGCGCCTGGAAGTCGAAGCTCTGCGGGAGGATGGAGGTGCCGAAGCCGATGCCGTTCATCATCCGGTACATGGGCTTCAGAGCCTGACACTTCCTCCTGAAGCCTCTGGGTCTGCGCCGAAACGAGCCCTCCTCGAACATGAACTCGCTGCCCGGGTCGATGGTCCAGTAGTGGCCCTTCCCCGGCCGGCCCAGGCCTTTGGGCAGCTTGATGAAGCACTCGTTTAGGGAGAGATTGTGCCGGACGGAGTTCTTCCAGCCCTGATACGAGCCCCTGAAGAAGGGGAAGCGAGCCTGGAGGAACTGGTAGATCTCGCTGAGTGTCAGTCGCTTGGTGGGGGAGCTCTGGATCGCCATCACGATGAGAGCGATGTAGGAGTACGGCGGCTTCTCCGGTCGCCTTAAACCGGAGGTCGACTTTTTCCCTTTGGCGGCGGTGGACGAACTTTCTGTGGCGGCTTGTGAGCTCAGCATGGCGGGATGCAGGACGCCGGACACCGGGCTGGATCTCAGAGGAGGCGGAGGGTCCAGCTGTTGCTGCGGGGTCTCGGTCGTCATGTCTGACGTACGACCGGCGTGTAGAGGAGAGAGGGAGGGAGACGAGAGGAGCGGGGAGATGTTTCAGAGCAGAAATATGTCGATCCAGCGGATCCGTGTCCGTGCAAGTGAGCGTTACACCACCAGTGGTCCTCAGAATCCCAGAGCAAAATGGAGTGAAATCTGTCTCCAGTTACGCACGACTCTCCCGTTACGCACGGTGCTCCCCTGACGCATGAAGAACGCACGGCGGGTACGCACTGACAGGGAGAGAGGAAGAGGAAGAGAGAGTGGGGGGAGCTGGATATTCACTGGAGACTCAGTGTCCGGGTCTTGGGCTCGTCACAGCGGCCCCACTGGGCATCACAGGGGCGCTAAGTGGTGCTGTGTGGCGCGCCGGGTGGCCGTCACCCGCCCACCAATCGCTCAAGTGCAGGGGACACGAAAACCCCTCGACTTATTGCGTCCAGCCAAACAAAGCTCCACCGCCTATCATTTCATAAATCTCTCTTCCCCCTGCGTGGGACCCCCCACCCCTTCTCCCCGTCCGCACTCTCCCTGAAGTCAGTGACGAATACAGCCCCCCCCCCCCCCCCCCTACTCACCCTCACCCTCCTGCCAAATCTGGCCCGAGTCCACTTACCGTCCTCAGCAGCGTCGGAGCCCCACAGTTCTCTCCTCTCCTTGTCGTCTTTCCTCCCCTCCCACTCCCTCGCTCCAAGTTCGGGCTACACGCAATTAAGCCATCTATCAAACCTCCCCCAGACATCCCAATCAACAGCGCCACACGCCACCCCCCCCCCCCCCCCTCCACCCTGCACCCTCCTCTCTTTGATTCTACACGTATGAAGCTGGAGTTTCTGCTCCATGTGCGTAAAAGACGCAGCTCTTGCACATGGAGACCCTCGCTCGCTGGTTCCTGCTGCGGACACACGGAAAAGGCCTCGTCTTGTATTATTTGTATTGTTTCTGCTCATGATTTCCTCCTGAACGGGTCCAGAGGATAACAAAAACAAACTGTCGCGGAGCCGGGCCGGCGCAGAGGAGTGAGAGCGATGGAGAGGTGGTGGTGGTCTTTACCGTGCGTGTATGGAGCGAGGGGGGTCGGGGCTGGGGGGGCGCGCTGAGTAAATGACTTTGACATGAGTGGAAGCAGGCTTTTTCCATCAAGCCCGGCCCTGGATACCACACACAGCGCGCCAGTGTCAGCTTACCGCCCCGGGCCAGAGCCGGTCCCATGGGCCCCACGTTCATTAGAGAGAGAAAAGCGAAATTAGGCGAGCGGGCGTCGACAGTTTCCTCCCCTATGGAGACATCACACACAGATTTGTCCGACATGATGGAGTTATATATCCCATAAAGATAATATCAACATCCGTGCTGCGACGGAGCGCAGATCTCTGGGATTTGAAGGACATAGAAAACACGTTTCCTGGCTGTAAACTTTAAACCGTAAACCGCGCGCTCTTCTGTTTATTATTTCCCCTTTTTATTAATTTGTATTCATGCATATTTTTTATATAAGGTAATTTTTTAAAGATCATATTTATATGCTTTCCTTTCCACCATCTGAGTGGATTCTGTGTGATGAAATAAAAAACACAATAAAATTCAAACTTTGCAGGTAAAGTTTTTAATCCATATTTTTAATATTCCATTTCTTCTCCTCCTCGAATGTGTGTGTGTGTTTATTTGTGTTAGTCAGTGTGTGTTAGTGTGTGTGTGTGTGTGTGTGTGTGTGTGTGTGTGTGTGTGTGTGTGTGTGAATGTGTGTATGTGCGCACGTGTTGGCCGTCACTGCCTTTTATGAAATTGCGCCACAGCCCAGGAGGATTTTTCCAAACAATAACCAGCAACAATAACCTTTGCACTTTTGCACAACAAAGGATGTGCGGATAAAATCATTTTTCCACCGCGACACACTGAGCCGCGCGGAGGAGCCGAGCGGACCCAGAAATTTCCTGCGACATCAGAAAGCTGCGCCCCCCCGCTGGGACCAGGATGCCTCGGCGCGCAGGGAATCTTTGTTCTGGAGCCGCTTTGAAGACGCGGCGCTCCGGCGGCGTTTTACGCATCGAGATTATACGAGCTCCCAATTTAGCCTTTTGGAAAATAATATATCAAGAGCTCCGCCGCCACCACGGAGGCTTCAGAGGTGTCTGTGATCGAGTCCCGGCTGGAGGCCCATCATCAGGCCTTCTGTTTGTTTTCATGCTTGGCCTCAGATTATTGTTTATCCGCATTAAATATTAGATGGATTAGATTTGTGGGAAAATGCTCGTCGGCCTGCTTGACCTCAGGTAGCCTGCTCCAGGCCTTTCAGAAATAAAACTGTCTTCACCTTCATTAAATCACACGTTAATATAATAAAATCTGTAAATAATATACACTTCACTATAATTGATTCTTATTGATATTTAAAAAAAAGTAGCTGTTCCTCAAATGATCCAACAACATTATCATCAAGACATTTAAGCCTATAACGAGATTGTTTTTATATATTTTAATCTCCCTAATTTATTAAATGAACCAAGAATAAACCAAATACATTAACTACCACAATAACAAACTGTGTGTTCACATCAGTTTAACGCTAATCTAATATTATTTTGGCCGCCGGGCTGTTCTCCCTGCTCCGCCTGTGCTTCCTGTGGCGGTGCCGGCAGCTTTGGAGCTGGCTCCCCGGGCTCCGGGAGGTCAGGCGCGGTTCAGTCTGCAGGAGTGACGGACTGTTTGGACTTCCTAACATTGTGCCTGCCCGAAAACGTTTGCTCTCATAACAAGCGTGGGTCTCGCTCCGCCTGGGGACGGGCCCGAGCTGCTCCTCGGAGGCGGCACGACCCGCACAGGCCTCTGGGAAACACGCAGAGGGGAACGTGGGGTTTACAGATGTGAAAGATGCGCGTGCTGACAGTGAAGATGATGCAGGCACGACCGGAAACACGTGACAGACCCACACATACACACACAGGTGTGTTGTTCTGCTGTTTCACCTGCAGGTCGCAGCATTGTCCCTGCAAACAGGAGCGAGTCTCACCTGTCACCTGTTGTCTCAGACACACACACACACACACACACACACACACACACACACACACACACACACACACACACACACACACACACACACACACACACACACGCCAGTGTTTGTCTGCTGCTGGTCTCATCCACACAGATTCAGTCTGCACATGGACGATGCTCGAGCACGTGATCTATGACGTTCAACCGAGTGAATTATTCTATTAATTATTAGACATTAAGTCATTAGTCATTAAATCAGAGGTTCACAGTTTACACGGAGCAGCTCCAACATCACAACAGGTTTATTTCTGACTGAGTTTGTCCACAGAACTGTGAGAAATTAATTCAAAATATATCTTAAATCAAAAATAACTGATAGTTTCAAACCAGACCTCAGATACACACCAGTCAGACAAAGCATTAAAACCAGTGAGGCCTTTACCTCTTATAACGTTGGGTCTGTTTCTATCCTACATTAGAATATATTTAAAATAATACAAATATATATAGTTCAGTGTTACACGTCCTTCTTTATCTGTACAGTCAAAATAACTTGACTTCAAACTCCAACCTTCTCTTTTAAATTAGTTATTTAATTTAATCCTCAGTAAATCATTGACATCAGTCAAACCGGTTTACAGCTTATATTATTTATTTATTTTGTAATCTCATTTTGATGGGGAATTCGCATCTTCTCTTAAAATCCCATAAACATGACTTTATTATTTAATTGGTCTATTTTTGAAGAAACATTTCTTGGTTATGTCACATTAAAAATATAAAATAAATACATATACAAACAAATCATTGTAGATTATTAAGAGAATAAGGTATTCTACATTTTCAGATGTAGTTTGTTCATAATTAATATAAATGCGGGTGCAGATCAGAAGATGGTTGTATTAATAGTTTTCTCGTGTGCGTGAGGAACGTCCGGTCACGCGCCTGCTGAGGCTGGGGTCTGTTTCAGGACCGTGGAGAGCAGCTGGACCCTCCGGACACGAGCCTGCAGGGCGGTGTGCGCGCACTCAGACAATATACAGGGTGTGCGCGTGCATGTGAAGATGTGGCCACAGTGGGGCTGTGTGTTTTTGTTGAAGGGACAAATGACTGAATTCATCACTTAATCATTTAAATTGTGTTCTTTAAACTATAACAGTATTAATATCAAGGAGTCATCCATGTTGAATAAAATTAAAATAACACAAATATGATTTTGTAAAGTCTCCATTTCTCTGAGCTCCTCTGGATTGATAGTTATTATTTAATAAAACATTGGGTTTTTCTTTTTTCTGTCAGATTTTATTTGTAGTGTCAAACATGACATTTGAAAAGCAGTCACATTTAATGTTGTAAGATATTAAGCTGAATATTTCCCCCACCGAATCTGTGCTCTTATTAATCCACCGGCATGTTTATTAATTCATTTCTTTCATTTATCAAAAACCGCACAGCCCGAATACAAATATCACAATTTGATGCACCGGATTATAATATAGTTTATTGTACTTTAGCAGATTAGAACGAAGAAACAACACGATAACAATTATCATTAACATTACATCATAGCAATTTATGATTTATTCTGTTATTTTATTGTGCCTTCTTTTATTTAAACCATTTTTCTTAAGCAACACATTTTAAATATAAGAAATGAGGTGATTTCTAATACATACGTTTAAATGTATTATTTCGATGATGATGATGATAATGATTTTTGCTTTTTAATAGATTATGAGACAAGAATATATTTTCCTGTTTTTTCTTTCAGATGGTAAAATCCATATTTGGAGTGTCAGCTGTGCAGCAGGTGTTTAAAGACCTGCTCACACATCTGTACATCTCCACATCTGCTTTTATCAAACACATTCTCTTCACGTCTGCAATGAAACACTCAGTCAACATCAGGGTCCCATCGTTTTGTTTTTTATTCATAGAAAATACCAGGCATGCATGAATCAATCTCAGTAAAGAGCAGGACATCGTTCCATGCGGGTCTAGTGCAGCCACGTGACTCTCAGCGCAGCTCAGTCAATATTTTGTATATTTATATTTATATGTACAACAGTATTTTTACACAGCAGGTCATACAAAACACGGAAATATAAATAGATGAATAGTTTTAGGTTTGAACTCGGCACAGGGCTGCCGCGTCATACAGTAGAAATGACCAATGAACCATGGAGAGGACGCACACACACACACACACAGACACACACACACAGACACACACAAACAAACACACGCACACACACACAGAGGAATGTCCTGTGATGTCATCAGTCACCACACACTTAGATCGATATTAACATGTTTTTTGCTCCTCTCCAGAAAGACACACATGACGGGGACAGACACACACTGACACAGCTGAAGCACTGGAAGTTAAGACCCAGAGAAGTGCACGTCACGGTTCAACACACAGGTCTGACGTCAGTCCGGGGCTCTCATGACAGCAGGGAGTCTATATGGAAACATCGCGCCCGGTTGGGCACCCTGAACGCGGCCTCGGCTCCGCTCAGGCCCGGTGCCGGGTGCCGGAGGTATGAGAGCGCGTCCCTGCCGGGCTCCGTGCCGCCGGACGCCGCGTCGGACAGGTACATGTGCTGGGCCGGGTAGTTCAGAGGATACGGCAGCACATGGGCCCCTGGGGGCCAGTAGAGCCGGGGGCCGTGGGGGTCCGCCTCAACGTGGCAGTCCTCCCTGCGTTTGAAAGGTGTGCTGAGGATGCTGTCGATGGCGAAGGAGCTGGAGAACTTGGCCCCCACCCTCTCCTCCGGGCCGGGGAGGCGGGTGTCCTCGCTCAGGATGTCCGGGCTCTCCTGCTCCTGCTTGGGGCCCCTCTTGGCGATGCGCTTCCTCCTGCGGCGGAACACCCCGTCCGCGAAGGTGTACTCGCTGTGCGGGTTGAGCATCCAGTAGTTGTCCTTGCCCCAGGGCCGGGAGGGGTCCCGCAGCACCTTGAGGAAGCAGTCGTTGAGTGACAGGTTGTGGCGCACGGAGTTCCTCCAGCCGGTGTAGCTGCCGCGGAAGAACGGGAACTTCTTCATCAGGTAGTCGTTGATCTCCGCCAGGGTGAGGCGGCCGCTGCCGGCCTCCCGGATGGCCATGGCGATGAGGGCGATGTAGGAGTACGGGGGCTTGGGTCTGCGGGTGTACGGCTTCCCCTTGGCGCCGTCCCCTCCCTGGATGACAGGTGCCGGGCTGTTGGCCACGAAGTCCCCGTCCGAGCCGAGCTCGTCCCCGGACAGGGGAGACGGGATCCCCCCCTCTGCGTCCATACACAACTCCAGCGGCTTGTGCACGAAGTGGTGCGCGGAGAAAACCTCAAGTTTCATGTTTCCCCAGTGGAGAAGGCGGCTCTGCTCCCCGGAGTGTCTCCTCTGGTGGAGCGCAGCAGCAGGTGTAGCGGTCCTTGGATCAGTGGAGGCTGGTGTGCAGCGCGGCGGGCACCCTGAGCCTCTGTGGAGCAGCAGAGCGCAGATCTGTCTCCGGAGACACGCTCCTCTATAATATAATGCCTCGGAAGGGGGCGGCCCACAGGCGGGGTTAGCAGCTCGAATCCATTCAAGCGATTGAGTGATGTCGTCTATATGTTTACTGTTGGATGGTGAAAGAAGAGAGGGGGCGGCTATTAGAGTAATTAACCTGTCAGACTGTCTGAGGGATGGATAGATGAATAGATAGATAGATAGATGAATAGATAGATAGATAGATGGATAGATAGATAGATAGATAGATAGATAGATAGATAGATAGATAGATAGATGAATATATATATAGATTGACAGAAAAATAGATAGATAGAAAGATAGATAGATTAATAGATATATATAGATATATAGATAGATCGATAGATAGATAGATAGATAGATAGATAGATAGATAGATAGATAGATAGATAGATAGATAGATAGTTTAATAAATAGATAGATAGATAGATAGATAGATAGATAGATAGATAGATAGATAGATAGATTAATAGATAGAAAGATCAAAAACAGTGTAAAACATTCTTCTCTTTACTCGCTTATAGAAACAGAAAAGTTAGATTTGACACTTTTACGCACAGCAGCAAACTTTTACTGAAGCGTCTCCCGAGTCTCAGTCGTCCGGTCAGACCGGTCAGACACAGACATAGTAGAAAACACAGAGAAGTAAACGAGGATGTGAAGTTTTCAGCCGGTTTCTTCCTTCCTCCGGTGGAACGGAGCAGTAACGCGGGCGCAAAGCTGAAGTGAGAAAGACGCACAAAGGCAGGTGACAGCTCCGGAGTTAAGGGAGAGGACTCAGGTGAAGAATAAAGGAAAACGTTGCCTAAGAGGTCACGTGAAGTTCAGACACTGGGACCATTGCATCTGCACGCAAAGAGCAGCCGGAGTGACGTAGAGAAAACAGGTCTTTCACTGTGTTAGAGGCAGTGATGCAAGTGAGAAGAGAGGGAGGCTGCCTCTCAGGATATTTGCGGATTAGACGCAAAGCAGGTTCAGTAATAATAATCATAATTTTCTGTATTTCTTCTTGGTTGGAATATAGGTTATACTTTGGATTCAGCAAGCATTTCTCTGTTATTATTGTCGAGTCTTTTTAGTCCAAATCTTTCCAATGAGGAAACTGGCATTGAATCAGTGCACCAGGGTCCGGCCACAGCATTTCCATTAGATCCAGTCCAAACCTCACACTGGTTAGAGGGAGCCAGGGCCGGAACAAGAGATTTCATGGTCCTGAGCTGCAGTCCCTCTACTTTGAAATGTAGTGGGGGGTGTTTTCCTGGTGAGGCACTGGGAGGGATTCAGATGCTTATTAATTATTATTTTGTGAACCGAAAGTCAACAAATATTCATGTTTTAATTAAATGTCCAAATGCTATTTAGTGCCACGTGTCACTCAGTGAAGTCATGCTGAAATTCTTCATGGCCCGAAAAACTGATTTAGTAAAATTACTTTCTAGTTTGTAAACAACCCACAAAAAGTTTCACAACAAAAGTGTATCAGTAATGAAGTAATTTGAAAGTTTTCTTCTTTAAATCGACGAGTAAAATGAATTCACAAAAGTCAGAATAAGACTTCCCACCGGAGCGCACCCTGCTGGCCGCTCAGTGCAGCTACACACGCAGTGAGTCAGCGTCAGCTCCACCAACGGGTTTTTACGTAAACTCAGGAGCCCGACACCTGTAAACCAAATCTCTGTTTGTTCCACTGACTCGGCTCCTGTCAACACCTTTCAGCTCCTTGAAGACACAGAGAGAGAACACAGTGTTACCGTGAGTTATGAGCCTGGCTTCAGGCCAGAAATAATCATTTAACTGTCTTCTGCGGCACCACTCCTCCTCCTCCTCCTCCTCCTCCTCCTCCTCCTCCTCCTTCTCTTCCTCCTCCTCCTCTTCCTCGGACCTCACTGGGACCCGAGTGCTCTGTGCTCACATTCATGTACTGTACACGGCGCTAATGTAAAGATTTATTACGATCCTGTAACACATTCTGAGATGGATGCTAAACCAAAACCCACATGAAAGAACCGTGTGGGAGTAAATTTATGAGGATTTCATTCCGATGCCATTTGACATTAGATAACGACGCTGTAAACCAACCGCTGCCAGTCTGAGCTGGAATCTGTGTTTGGCATCCCGAGGGCTTTGTGTAGCTACAGTACGTTTCAATTTTATCACCTAATTATCACCTTGGGTTTATGCATGACAGGCACGATTAAAGCTGTCACAGTAGCCTGAGCTGTTTGTGTGTCTGTGTGAGTGTGTGAAAGCGACGGAATTAGGATGCTAAGTTGGCTAATTACAAACACATGGACTTAATCAGCGACACAACAGTTTAATGAAAGGCCTGATGATGACTCGTCTCTCTCGAGTTTAGTTGAATGAATCTATTGATGATGTGGGATCTGTTGAAAGCTGGATTTTGGTTGTTATAAAGAAATTAAAGATTAATCTCCACTGAACAGGTTCTGCTGAGGTTCCACTGGGCAGATGTGAAAACTCTGGGAAGAGCTCTCACAGTCGGACCTTGAATTAAAACTGTTCCCAGCTGGAGAACGGCCCTGGAACATGTTTGGATTTTCATCGTACATATTTGATGAGTGTGAGATTTTTACTGTTCTTTATTCAAGGGGCCCAGACTGTCTTCCATCAGGTTTCCACCGAACTGGTGTTTCATTGATCGAGTGAAGGACCAAACCCTGAACTCAACCCAAACCACGAGAGGAGTCAATGAAAAATCGGCTGCGGATGAGGGGGTAGAGCGGTCGTCCTCCAAACACAAGGTCGGTGGTTTGAGTCAGTTGCCCCTTCTCATGGAGAAAGTGCTGCATGTGAAAAAAACAACCCTGAACTGTAAAGAGTCGATGAAAGTACAGATCATTTACCATTCAGACTTTTAAAGGGAGTTTGTTTTTAAGGAAATTCTTCTGGAAATCAATAACTGCTGATTAAGTGGAGAAACTTAAACCTCAGGAATTATCCCAAGACTGTAGTTTCCCTTTAATTCGTTTCACATCCTAAACCCAGTTTTTTACATTAGGAAATGTTTTAAAAACACAAATAAATATATAAATGGTGTATTTAAGATAAATGGTCACGAATCAAATGAAGTCGGAAAATTTGTGAATAGTTAAGAGTCATGAAATAGTCATATTATTCTGTGTTTCAAGAAATATTGGGTATTGCTTTTAACTGTCGAATGTAAACTTGCTCACAGTAGCTGAAAAACCCCAAATTCAAACTTTCCCTCTTTCAGGACGAGAGAGAACATGAACCTCAGTCTGGTCCACAACCTCCAGGCCTCTGGGTCTCTGGACCTCTTGGCCTCTGGGCCTCTGTTCCTCTGTTCCTCTGTTCCTCTGGGCCAGACTCAGTCCTGATGGGAGAAGAGATGTCAGAGAAACCAGAGGTCGTCTCATCCCGTTTAGATTCAGCGTCTCACTGGGACGACTCCGCAGCAGCTGGAGAATTTAAACCCAAAAATGTTTTTGTTGAAACTCGGGAAGCCGACTGCTGTGAGCCTAAAACTGGAGCTGGGGAAAGAAGCAGCTTGTGCGCTGTCATTATCGCCGCCAGTGAACAATACACCAGAGAATTCCACTGTGTGTGTGTTCTCCTCCTTCACAGGCTGATGAGGTTGTATTTGATTTCAGGTACGCTGCCAACACGGCTACACACACCTGTGCTGGAGTGATTTTGTGTGAAAGGCAGCACACCTGTGTTTTCCTTTCTTTATCTCCCACATGGCAATTTGAAATCAGAAGTGGAAAGACCATTTCCCCACAGGCGTTCCATGAAGTCTGCCATTATCATCCCTCCCCCAGATCTTTGGATCAAGGCTCATTTCAGATCATTCGAGAAGGTCAGGATCGGATTTTTACCTCCGGGTTCTGGTGGAAGATGATATTCTGTGGTGTAACGTGATGAAACTGCTTTAATTGTGAGTTCACCGGGGTCAGAGGAGTCTTCTGCTGCTTCACAGTGACAGCAGAGAAACACGCGGCGCTTATAAAACCTGTTAACGTGTCTAAAATTGGCACTCGGTTGTTTTAGCTCGCCCGCTGGGATTTAAAGTGTCTCCTTTGAGCTGCAGGAGAAATCTCTTTTAAGTGCTGACATGAATGGAATTCCAGAAATGTAAATTCATCGTGGGTGAATCCTCCGCAGCTCCAGAAATAGCCCCAACCTCTGCGGCGGTCTGCGCTCACACGCTAACCTTTGTCTGCGTGTCTCTGGATGACTTCTTACCTGTATCTCATCTCTGCTTTCTTTCTTCTCTGTGAGTGAAGGGTGTCCGGCCCCCATGTCTTTGTGTAAACAAAGTGCCGGCTGTGTGTGACAGGGAGGAATAGCAACAAGAGGCGCTGCGTGGCTGAGATTCCCAAGATTCCCTGCAGCAGACCCGGCCTGTGACAGAGGCCGCTGATGGCAGACACGCTTCATTTGGGCATCGGAGCGTTCTGCAGTGCGTCCAGACCGAGAGTCCGACATTCCACTTCAATTCCTCTCATTCCGCAGGCGGCACCATTATAGGGGTTTGTGTCTCCTGCAGATGTGCGGGTGTGAAAGTGTGAGACTGTGCACATGTGCGTCGGCCGAATGGAAGACGCCCGCATTCCATCTAGTTTATTCTTCGTGACTGTGATTACTGTAATTACCCAACAATGCGTTGCCTCAAAAACGTTTGCTGCCGGCTTTGTTGAGCGTCGGTGGAATCATACCTTTGTGTTTTGCAAGATAAATAGTGTGTGTGTGTGTGTGTGTGTGGGGGGGGGGGGGGGGGGGGGTGGCCCATATAATCAGAGACACACCTGAACACTTTACGGCGACAAACAAAAAGTTCCCACGATGCAGCTTTCGAAACGCGACGCTAGAGAAGTTTCCATGAGGGGAGAGCTCATGGGCAACGGGGGGGAGGGGAAGGGGGGGGGGGGGGGGGTTGAATAAGAAGTATGTTGAGATCCCTGCTACAGGCAGAGACACACATACAGTACATGCAGTGACTCACACACGTCTCATAACTGTTTTTTCTAGGCGTAAATCTTCCCTCTGCTTCTTGTCAGTGATTAATAAGTGAAATCTGATAAAAACCGAAGCAGCACATGTCCTGCAGTCGTTTGGCAGACGCTCGTTGCTATTTTGGGTTCAAGCTGCATTCTTACCTGAGGTGTTCACACCCTGCCAGACCAACGGGAGAGAAAAATAGATACGTATAAATAAATGGAGCCAACAGGGGTATAATTAAAGTAATTAAGGGGAGAGGTGAAGTGCAGGTGAAGTGCAGGTGAGAAGCAGCCTGGTACTGCCGGCTCCTAAAGCACAGGCAGAGGCAGTGATGTAACCCCGGGTCCCCCTGGATCTGCTTCCCTCCCTACATGTGTCACTGCTCTGAGCAGGACTGACTTTTAAAGCTGATTCCACAATATATCTGTGCACCAGTTAGATTGTAGTTTTGTTAGTGCTCATCTGTTCTGGCCCCTCCCATCAGCCATGGACTCCAGGCCCGACCAGGACGTGCAGAACTGGTCCATGGAACTTTCAGCCTCCTTTTCAAAGGTGCAGCTTCTCTCCCAAACCCCCCTTTTTGATTGACACTGATCGATCTGAGTGAGCCTCTGGTCAGGTTCCAGTGTGGTCAGCGTGCGTCTCATCATCCGGAGGCGACATTTGAAGACTGATGGTGTTAACACGGTGTGACTATATCGAAAGGCTCCTTCAAATGAGGCCAACAAGTGCTTCCTTCCATTCCTGAGCAACGGAGGATCCAACGGGTTGATCCTTCCTTGGGGAAACCAATCCCTGGATTCATGGCCCGTTGGTGATGAAGCCAACAAGCTCCAACTGCAGCCGACACGTAATGAGTGCAGCAGCTCAAAGAAGAAGAGGAGCATCTCATTTCAGTTCGTCCAGGTCAACTCATTCTAAGAAGAACTTCCCCCTTCACACTTATCCTTGTAGTCCTTCGGTCTTCAAGTGTCACCTCTGGACCCCAAGTACTCTGACCCCAAAGTGACCTCAGAGGTCTATGGAGGCCTTGGGTCAGACACCTCGATTGACCTGTATTTTGACCCTACCTATAGATTCCCCCCCCCCCCCCCCCACACACACACACACCACGTCCTTAAAGTTCCCGGCTGTGTATGAGCAGAAGCCTTTTCAGTCATCTGACACCTCTAGTGTCTTTTGTTGGACTTTTCCAACCCTCAGATCAGATGGTGGTCTGCAGGATCTTAAAACACAACCTCAATGAGCAGGTCTTTAGTGCCCCCCCCCCCTTAAAGTGAAATGCTACTGTAGGTGCACGTCTGTCAATGAGGCTCCGCCATGCAGGCAGCCCGGGCCCGACCTCAGCCCTATCTGCTGTTATCGTCCATTTCAACTCTTCACACGCTAGGGTTCCCTCACATGCCGAGCTGGGAGGCATCGAGGGAGCTTGGGTGGGGAGGAGGAGGAGGAGGAGGAGGGGGTGGGGTAGGAGAAGAAAGAGGAGCAATGATTGATCTCAGCCAGAGACACCTCGCTTTATCGCTGCAGCTGATAGGACCCACCTCCATTCAGCCGCGCTGGAGGCTGTTTTTGTGTAAGCGTAAACACGGAGCCAAATCAGTACCTGGGCCGCGCTGCTGTTTACCTGGCAGCCGCTCAGCCCTGTTCTGTCTAAACTTGAAATAGGATCCAAACACTCTACTCACGCATAGTGGTTTGCACGAGATGCTGCGCCCGCCCCCCCCCCCCCCCCCCCTCCACCTCCACCTACCTACCGCGGGGCTCCGCAGCGCTATTTTTGCCCCGTCTGAACCTTAACTGCCCCTCTTGTGTCTCTGATCGGGAGGTGGAACATCTCGCTCGGGGGCCTCTCACTGCAAACATAGCACCGAACCTGAGCCGTCACCAGGGCCTCATCCCACTGACGCTCCCAGCACACACCTGACTGATTGATAACAGTTATATTTAGACTCTTTACTTCTCCACCGGTGTGTGAACGGTGCATACCACATTTAAAAGAACTGTCCCGGGCCTATACTTAAAATCTTTTTATACGTGAGCACTTTATAGAGAACATTACTTTGGATGTAATATGAGGTCATGTTTTCAAGTTTTCTGCCTCAGGCCCAGGAGCTGGCAGGAGAAGTTGAATTGAGTTTAATGCATCAAAGGGGTTTATAGCAACTTTAGTTTAATGTCTCCTGAGCTGATTATTAAACTACAACTACAAGAATATTTCATGTTTTCAACCTGCTTTGGACTTTTGTTAATATTTCCGGGTCCATTTCATCCTGATGAGCCGACGCCCACATTGGCCTCCTGATTGGCTCTTATCAGTTCAACTCAATTACAGTTGTTGATTGTCACATGGATAATGAATAACAACACTTACTGTCAGTCGCTGTTCCACTTCATCATCTGTCCAGGGGGACAAATACCAGCTCTTACTGGTGTTCTCTGCAGCTTTGTGTAGTTTAAACCAACACACACATGCACAGTGTGAGTGTTCATCAATGTTGTGATGTGTGTTTTTCTCAGGTTGTCGTGTGAAGGTTGTTTCTCACGCGGAGCTGAAACGATTGTTTTCCAGTGTCGATGCAGTTGTGTTGAGTTTATTCCTCACAATGATCCCTCATCTCAACACAGGGTCTTTGCCTTTGTGTGGATACTCTGCATGTGAGTGTGTGTGTCTCTACAGCAAAGTGTCGGTCTGTCATGTGTAGTCCAGACTTGTCTTGAACTGCAAAGAAACCTCTGAATGGACTATTAAGAAATGATGGAGTACAAACATCTAGAAGTGTCGGGCCCTGACGCCAAGGTGGAGAATCTGGAACAACCCTTGATTCCCTCTCGAGTCTCACAGGCGGCGCTCGATGTTTAATTTGTGCGATTGGTTTTCTTCTAATCTCTGTAGACTTTACATGGCTCACTGAAAAGCACAATTAGGAAACCTGAGCTCCCGCACAGGGCAGATGTTACTGTTTGTTGTAAGAGCTATTAGATATTGATTTGGTAATAATTCCTAAATGAATATCATTAAGGATCGGAAGTTTGATTGGGGGGGATACGATCCTAATCTCCTCCAGCTGGCCGTGGGGTTGTAATGTGTCCTGCCTCCGCTCCGGCATCGATCCACCGGAGCAAACAGCAGCTGCCTGGCTGCACCACAAAACCACAGCAACAATCTGGAGTTAAACGTGTCCGATGGTGTGAAACCTCCAAGAGGAGGACGCGTCTCACAGAATCACATCACGCAGACACTTCAGGAACTTATGATAAGAAACGTAAAGTGCATTACGGGCTGAGAGCAGAAGTTTAGATCTTTCTATTACTATTATAACAAAAACCACAAAAATGTAGTTTTAACATAAACATAAAGAGCAATTACAACCATTTTGGGACGTATTTCTCGAGGCTTATTCCTCTGAGCTGGTTTTAATATTGAAACATGAGGTCAAGCTCCAGAGAAGTCTCAGATGTGTCTCAGGTAGACGTGTGTTGACCTTGTTGGTTCTCAACCCATCTCCTCTGTGTTTTTAAACCTGGATGTCACCACCCTGGAGGATCAGGCTGTGAATTAACAGGCCGTGTTTGTCCTGAGGGTAAATTCTTTGTTGGTTCTATTCTCTTTTAAGGGATTTGCTCATGAGATTAAACCGTTGAAAGATCTCCAGCTGGTTTGATGCCACCTCGTATGCGTGTGGTTGATGTTTAGCTGTTTAAACTGTTTAGACAAACGTCAGAAGGATTTTTTTTTTTTTTGGCACCTCTTCTGCAGGAGCTGGAAATAGATCCGGCCATGGATTGTCCGCACTTTAAGGTTTGTTAACTCCCCCCTGCGTGCCACAGGAACAGGTTTGGCCATCGGGGCGTCCGGCTGGAAACTGGGATTGGCGGTCATGCGTATATGTGGCGCGGTGGCACAGTGGAAACACACGATTGGCTCATGCAGCCGTTTGATTCCCTGTGAAACGGCCTTGACAGTCAGAGACACAGAGCTGAGAGTGTTGGAGGAACAAACAGAATCTCGTGTCACTGAATCGTGTGCCTCGGCTCCATTGGACTCCGACCAATCTCCAATTATGCCACAAAGATGAAAAACCATAATTGCTTTGTTCGTGTCAGGAGACGTGTTCGCTGCTCTGATTTAACGTTGTGAGAAAAACAGGCGGTGACTATTTATACAGCTACACACCTGATCAGGCAGCCATCCAAAACAAAAGGTCCTGAACCCAGCCCTGTGCGTGCCTATCCAGCCCAGACATCTGATTAATTATAGTGTGGCCGTTAGAGGCAAAGAAAAACTAGCTGATGAGAAGTCAGCGAGTCTGCAGGCTCAACCTGCCCCGACAGCATCATGCGTGTTAGCTTGTAAAAACCCTCCGTCCTGCACCCCCACCCCCCCTCTCCTCCTCCACTCCCTCCTCCCTTCCCTCCACACACATGCCTCCCCCCCTTGACTCCCCCCCCTCTCCGCCTCCCACCTCTGCTCCGGGCCCGTTCGTGCAGACAAGGTAAAACATCTCCCTCGCTGTGTCAGAGCCCCGCAGGTGGGCCCCGCGTGCCCAGGTAGATAATATCACTGTTACTATAGACCGTGTTTGGGTTAGACTCCAAAACACTTTTCACGGCAGCAGCAAAACAAAGTGCCGGTCGGTGCGTGATAACAGCCGGGGCTGCTCCCTGCAAATTAACCTGTGGAAACACTTTGCTCTCGCACGAAGACCTGCTCCACCTCCCTTCTCTACTCTGCTTGTTGTTTTTTTTTTTTACCAAATCAAAGTTTACACGATGTTCCCCTGGGAGTCGTCTCATGAGATCTCTGAAGATTTGGGACATTTGTGTTTTGTGTGTAATCCACCAAAGGAGTCCACGTTAATGCAAAGCAGTGGAATAAGCCTTTAATGTCCCGCTGCTTGTAGCGTGGAGCCGAGCGGCCTCAGGTCCATGTTGAAAGCATTGGGCTGATTGGACAAGTGACTCTGTTTCTAATCTGCATACTGCCCGGGCACTAGACTTCACAAATGGACTTTCTTTAAACAAAGGAGGCATGAATAGCTCGAATGTGCTCAGGGCCAGAAGCAGGGATGGCTTCCATAAACAGATCACCCAGGTGGTCCATGTGTGAGGGGGGGGGTGGGGGTGGGGGTGGGGGGGGTGGGGGGCAGCCCCACGTCTTCTCGTCTCTGCAGCTCCGCTTCCAAACTCCGGCCGAGGCCACGAGGATCCCAGTTTCACTCAGAGCCGCCGGGAACATCGTGTTTCATGCACACAAGGAAAATTAAAGAATGATGACTTTATTTTTTCTGAGGACCAGCACATGATTTTTCTCGGCACACAGAACTCATCAGAATCTCAACTCGGCCTTGAGGATTTTTTATCAAAGTCAGAAGACTCGTAACGAGCAAACACGGAGGCTTTGGATCATGTGAACTGGATTTGCAGTGAGATTGTTATTATCACAGCTTGATTGAGGAGCGATGACTTTATTGCCTCTGTAGCTCGACAACATGAGTCATGTGACGCATGAAGAACCTGTTCGGGGTTAGAACCACCTCCTCTTCTAGAGTCTTTGTTCACGGGCTCTGTTCTATTGATTTCTTCACAGGTCCAGTGTCCACTCTCTGTCCTCTTCTCCTCCGTCCGTCACTCTTTTCTACATGTCTTTATCAGAATCATTATGTTTCCCGTTGTTCGTCTGTCCTCATTCGAAATCTCAAGAACAACGTGAGGGAATTTATTCAAATTTGGTACAAACATTAATTTGCTTTCAGGTCGAGGTCACTGTGACCTCACAAAACAATTTTTTTACTTTGTGAGCGTGTTAGTTTAAGAAAAGCTCGAGAGAATACTTTCAAATTTGGTACAGAAGTTTCCTGAGACTCACAGATGAACTGATTAGATTTGGGAGGTCAAAGGTCAAATGTCATGTCCACTGACACCTTAAGAAACATAGGTTTGGCCTCTTGAACATGTAATGTCAAGTCTTTCTTTCAGGAAGTTGTTAGGACAAGTTAGACTTCAGTGGTCAAAGTTCAAAGTGACCTCACATGAATCGGAAATGGTTTTAGACCGAATGAAAATTCTATTTTCTACAATTGAATAATGTTATATCTACTGTACCACCAACATAATCCATTAACTAGGGCTCTATAATAATTACACCTCCTCTTGGGTCATGTTCTACTTGTCCACAAACTTTCATGGAAATCTGTCCAGAAGTTTTCCAGTTATCCTTCAAACATCAAGCAAATAAACGAAGAGAATCAATGAAATCAGCAGAGAAGCTAAATGGGTTTAAATTCTTCTTCTCGAATTGAAACAAAACTGAGGAAAAAGGATTAAAAAATCCCACTTTAAATCAGGCTGGTCAGTGAACGTTTGATTTGATATTTGCTCTCGGACCCACATGTCTGCACATTGTTGTCAAATGAAAAACATAATTCAATTTCTTCATTGAGGGATTTGGCAGAAGAGTCGACGCTCTTATCTCGAACATCGAGTCTTTGTCGACATTAATGTGATTGTGAGTAAAAAGCTTCTCACGGAGATTCCACAGAAACAAACATTCTGTTGTGTGATTGTCATTTTAAGATACTTCACTGGAGTGTTTCCTGTATTTTATGACACTTGTAATCACTTTTCAGAGGGAAACGTTGTACTTTTCATTCCTCTAATATAGTTTAAGAGATGAGGTTTCACATTAGAGGAAGTTTCAGATTGAAGTTGGACAGGACATGTAGGGAAGCAGATCAGGGAGAGTGTTCTGACCTCGTCAGAGACAGACATCCAGAATAGTTTATAGAAAAAAAATTGTTCTCCTAGATTGTCTCATTTGCTGTTTTAGGTCATAAAGTAAAAAAACTGCATGCAGGGGCTTTAATTACAGGGTTGTTGGTTCCATCCCCAGCTCATCCTGTCCATATGGGGATGTTTCCTTGAGACACAAGACATAACACATTCATTACACTGCAGGGATCACATGGTTTTATTTATAGCACATCTTCATTCTCAGTTGAGCTTTAGAGTCGTCGACTGTCCAAAACCAGTGAACCAGTCCTTTCCTGAGGCTTTGTACTGGTTCCAGTTTGATGTTTTATAAGACGGGGAGCCTGGGTTGGGTGTTGTGTTTTTTGTTTGTATTTTGCTTTCTCTATTTCCTTAGTAATTTCTTATTATTACGATTGGTACATTTTTAAGTAAATAATTAAATTTTTGGGTTTTAAAATGAAACCTTTTATAACAAAAAAGTTCCTCTAACTTTTACGCATGAAGACGATAACAGGTCAAAAGTGTGGAGCCTGAGTTTCTCTCTCGTGGAACTGCAGGACTGTACCTGTTTCCACTTCATAGTAAAAGTACAATAGAGCTGCAGCAGAGACACAGAGCCACACCACAACAGCTCAGGTGGAAAAACACATTCCTCACACCTACACACACGTCACATGACGAACGTCTCCCTCGTCCTCGGGACAGGTGAGCCGCCCCCCCCCAACAACACCAGACGCCTCTGTGCTTCATGCAATGTTTAGATAGCATGTTACATAACCAGCTTGAGTCTCCGTGGCCTCTCTTATCGCAGGTCGAGCGTGTTCCCGCTGTGATGAGGCCCCTGAGTCTATTATCTTATCACCCTGACCCCAGGCGTTATGATGGGGCAGGGGGGGGGGGGGGCTCGCCAATGTTTTATGTACAGTGAGCGTGACTGATCACCTGTCACACGCGGCCGGGTCGCTCGCTCGACGTGTCCAGACACACTCGGGCCATTAGCCGCTCGCCCTTGTTTTCCAGAAACAGGGATTAGCAGAATGAAGAATGAGGAAACAGAGCGGCTGGCAGTTTGTGACTCTGAGGGGTAACCCAGCCAGTGTTTTTCACAACGCTCAGCAGTGTCAGGTAATAGCTGTGAGTCATCGGTGCCATCGCGTGTGTGTGCGAGCGCTGTAGGTGTGTGTGAGTGTGTGTGTGTGTGTGTGTGTGTGTCTGTGTGCTATTAGAAAACTGGTTCTTCTGAAATGTTTTGTTTTGACAGATATCAGTGGCGCAGGGATCACCAGATACTGGGGGTTCCCTCCTCGCTCCAGGACAAAGGCTCGTTTCTGATTTCCCGGCTCTTTGGTTCGGTCGTGGGTTTGGTGCCAGGGCTCGGTGAATCAGCTCTGACGCTGCTCATGGGTTAGGTCAGAGGCTCAGGAGGACATGTCGGTCCGCGGTCCCACAGACGTTTCTGTTATTGTTTTGGTTCTACTCTCTGACTTCTGACTGCAGCTCTAAAAATAACACAAAGCCCATAATTATAGTTTTAACCTTAATCCCCCCTCCCCCCCCCCCTTCTCCACTCACTCCTATTCCTCTCTTAGGCACCTGTGCTGATTTATGACATGTGTGTGTGTGTGTGTGTGAGAGTTGATTTACAGCGTGGCTCCTGTCACTCTCTCACATTTTGTGGAGGAATGCCGCCGGTGATGTCAGAAATATTGGATTTGACAGCGCTGCGTGGAAACTTCGCCCGTTGGCTCCGAGCGCTGCCCCTCCGACACAATGAGGAGTTTATTTATAGAGCTAATGCCGCTCTGGCATGCGAGGTGCGGCGCTGAGGACGAATTGTCACCTCTGATGAATCCTCTCCCCAAACCGCCTCGGGCCACGCTGACAGTAAATGAAAACAACCGAACCTTCAGCGTCAGATTGAAACCGCTCTGCAGCCAGGGTGTCGTCAGGTTAACAGGTTCACGGACTGAGTTCAACATGTTGGCATGAGGTGATTCACTAATTTACACTTTACACAGACAACAGACACTGATTGGTTGGGTGATTTATTTTTGAAAGGCATGGGGGTCAGGACATAAAAGATGTTTAATGTCCTCAGACGCCAAGAATCTGTTTCTTTCACATGTGAAGAACGCAACAGGAACTTCTCTGAGACAGACACCTTCACGTTTGGATCTTTGAATCTTGAATCTCTGTAGCAGATGTGACAGAACTTTTCAAGTCTTAACTCAAAACTTCATAGTTTGGTGAAAGTCACCTGGTTTATTTAACTTGTTTAAGTAGAAGTTATGACGTTCTGGTTACGCTCAATCAAAAGTCCGTCAGCAACTTAAGTTATTAGAGCTGAGATCCGAATCATAAAAACCATGAGAGCACATTATATTAGATCAAGTGGAGAAACCTTGTGGTTCTGGACTTCATGCTCCTCAGTGACAGCAGCGGAATCAGTCATGTGACTTCAGTGGGTGTCTGATTATCCAATCTGGCCTCCTGATACAGATCTGTGAGCAGATAATATAATATCAATAAACTTCAGTTATAAATCACTTTTCTCTTAACCATGTTACCAGGCGCTTAACAGGACGTGACAAAAACAAAAACAAAAAGATTAAAACCCAGACGAGGGAAGTTGACTCAGTGGAAATTATCAAAGCACAAGAGTAAAAGTAGTTTTCAGAAAAGGTCCTTTCGCTCACTTCCTGTGTTGTGGAGCTTCAGCTGTGTTTCCTGGTTGGGAAAACAAGTCAATAACACCAATATACAAATGTTGAAAATCTGTTGCATGTTATGATATTATTTACTTTAACATTCTGGTGATTATCAGCTCTTAACGCTCCACCTCTTTAAAGCTACTATCTAAAATAGTTGTGTAGCTATAATGAAGTTTACAGGAGACAAACGCACAAATTCAAAAGGACAAACATGCTGAAAAATTCCAGGTTCGTGAAGTAGTTTCCCCCGAAGGAGGAAGTTTCAGTCTCAGGACTCAACTTTAACATGTATGGAAGCCTAAGAAGTCCAAACATGAATGATTGGTGACGTGCCTGTGTTATCCCAGACTCCCCTGTGGTTTACACTATGTCTGTTGATCAGTGATACCGAGTTCCACTGGATCTGGAAAGTTGGAAAAATGTAAATGTCCCTGTTGGTCAAATACGTCCCTGAGAGCTTCGTGCTCCAGCGTCAGCTCCAGAGATGTAACAAGAGTCTTATCTCGGTTCCTCCTCCGCACTCTCAGCAGAGCAGCTCCGCCAGCGGCCGGCTGCCGCTCTATCAGCTCCCCCATCGCCGCTCTGTAGCTGCTGCAGCCAGACTATCACGCATGCGACAATAACGTGCCAGTGAATGCGGGCGTTCAGAGCCCTGGCACGCTTAGAGAGGCGTGTGACGTCACGGGGGGGGACCAATCAACCAATCAACAGACACAGTGTTGTGACTGGGATGGGAACGTTCGACTCCCAAACACAAATATTCATTCTTTTGACTCTCAGATAAAGTTTTGAGGAAGGCAAATGTGAAGTTAAGTTTCAGCTTTGTTCTCTTTTCTTGTTTTGACTCTTCGGCCAAACTTCTATTTATTAGCTGTAGATTTTGTATGGGTTTTAATAATGAAGACACAGGATCATGCACATGTTCACATATCTGAACATCTCATTTCTTATCCTGTCGGTCAGGATGGACCCACAGACCCCAGCAGCTCAATGACAACTGAAAATACATATGGATCCCCAGTGTGGTTTTTCTAGATGTGATTTTCCGAGACAGTCATATTGTCCAAAACCTCCCGGGTTCTCCTCCCCAGCAGATCCTGAACCAGCTCCACTGGATCGACTCCGAGCTCACGTCTCTTCAGCTGCTTTCAGACTGAACTCCAGAGAACCTCCTGATATTCTCCTCAGGGTCTCAACGTGTTGGATGCAAATGTCCCAGTGAGCAGAATCTCCCGAGGAGCCGAGGTGTCAATGAGCTGTAAACAAAAACATCTGATATCCGCAGCAGAATTCAAAACAACGTGTCCGGCCTCTGTCTGCTGCTCGGCCCCTCGTGTTGTTCATGTGAGGAAGGAAGAACTCAGCAGGACCCAGTTCTCCAGACGCTCCCACTTGTAACCGCCATCTTGTTCTTTCAGTCACTAACCACAGCTCGTACCCGTGGAGCCAAGTTCTGTTACACTGCTGATAATTGACGTTGATGATAACGAGTCATAAGTAAAATATAATTTTACAGCTCAGCGTTCAGGGCTCATTACAACAGGTTAGGTTATTTATTATGTCGGCCATAAATAACACGAGGTGATGATTTGAGAACGAAGCCAAGAACCAATCAGCTTTGAGCGACAGATTCACTTCAGTGCATCGGTGGAACCAGCTCCTGGACGTCTTCAGGTGTTCTGGTGCTCCAGGATGAACTGGGTCTTCAGAGCTGGTCCCGCCTCTTTTCACCGCACGACACAAACACACTTTATTTTTGTAAATGCAACAAAACGTCCACGTGATCTGTTGCTGTTTGTTTTAGTTTCCTCGTCACGGACAAACATGTGAGAGCCACCGGAATCAGGAGGAAACACAGGTGAAGGAATGTTCCGGATAAAATGACAGACGTCATCTGAGAAACAACAGAAAGATGAAAATGTAGTTTTAATAAAAAATAAAAACACTGAATAAGAAAAACAACAAACATTCTTCTCGCAGTAAAACAGCTGCGTGAGAATCTTTTACACTTCATTTAATGAGCTGTGCTCTCGGATCAGATAAGACTTATCAGATCTGTGCTCGAGTCATTCTGTATAAACATCCAAGATAATCTGTGTGTGTGTGTGTGTGTGTGTGTGTGTGTGTGTGTGTGTGTGTGTACAGAAACTCCTAAGTGTGTAGAATATGTGGTTGCATGTTTACACAGTACAGATTTCAGAGCAGGAGCTCGGGTTAGAACCCGATCGGGGCCGTGGAGTCAGACTGGCAGATGGCCTCGGGGGGGCCGGGGCTGTGATTGACAGGTTCTCCTCTCTCACCTGAGTCTCCCGGCTGATCCACGCGGTTCAGACCAGGTGCCGTGTGCCCCCCCCCCCCCCGCGTCAGGGCGCACCGAGCATGTGATAATCCTGCAGGTATTTGCACTAAATTCTACCTGAAGGGCAAATATCATGGAGCGGAACAGTCTGGCTGCTTGTGTCAAGTCGGGCAAGACAGCAAATTGTAAATCTTTCAATTCCTAAAATTAGATTTTCATTTGACTAAACTTAATTTCTGGAACATCTCTGAAACATCTGTCAAACTGGATTTATGTCCCGTGAATGAAAATGTCTCTATGGAGGTAGTTATGAAGCCAAACTGCTTCATGTTCAAGTTTGAAACATTTTTTACTCAAAATATCTTCAAGTAAAAAACACCACACGAATGAGATTGATTCACAGAAACACTTCATGTTTCTGTGAATCAATCTCATTCATGTGGAGTTTTTTAACTTGGAGATATTTTGATGGTTGTGTGGCATGAGGAAAGAACCAGTTTAACTCTGGTACAGATCCAGGATCTGTCCTTCACTTCAATAAACAATGTGAGATGGAGGTTTTCTGTGTTTTTGGGAAAGAAATAACACAGATGAAAACAAAAATCTAAATCGTGTGTGTAGTTTGGTGCAAGTTGATTGAATTTAAAGGGAGAGTTAGGCCTTGGTGGAGGAATGGCTCCACCGAGTGACGCTCTAGTTTTGCCAAATATACTCCACAAAGCCAATATCACAGTATTTTTATATCTTTCCTGTAAAACAGTTTAAAAAAGTGACTCATCCCAGAATCATCACTCCACGGGTCCATGTTGTTGTTTTCTTTGAGGGCAGAGTGTGTGTCTCACAGCCGGGTTCAGAGAGAGAGGGACACACCTCAGCCAGCACCTGTCACTCCAGGTGTCACGAGCAAGAGCACCACTGAAGTCCCGCCTCTTGTTTAATCACTGTTTAATTAATGAAGCGTTTACATAGATGGTGTTAAATATGAAATCTATAATCACTCTGTGTAAAGAGCTGGACACAGCACTTAAATTGAAGTGTGTGTGTGTGTGTGTGTGTGTGTGTGTGTGTGTGTGTGTGTGTGTGTGTGTGTGTGTGTATGTGTGTGTGTGTGTTCTCAAAGGAAGATTATCGGATCCTGATAAAAGGAAACTGGGGAGCACCTGCCAAAATACTGCTTACTTCGGTACACGCCAAAATTAGTGTGTGTGTGTGTGTCTGTGTGTGTGTGTGTGTTTTGTTGTCTGATAAGCAGATAAGATAAGTAGCATGTAAGCAGAGCGGCGGCGGTAGCAGGCGAGTCACACGCCACCAGCTCCTCTTACGTCAAACGTCGGCTTCACCTTCAGATGCATCCTTCACATCAGTGTGTGTATGTGTGTGTGTGTGTGTGTGTGTGTGTGTGAAGGCATGTGGTGTGTAGCATGAGAAACGCAGCAGGGGTTTAGCCCTGTCGCTCTGCGGAGAGGGGGCGGGGGGGCCAAGCTGTGATAACAAAACTCCATTCACTTCAGAAATAACAACACGGCACTTAGAGTGAACCGCTGCTCGCTCCCTGTGGATCTGAGCCGAGAGCTCATCTACTGTCATTAACTGTTACAGCACAGGATGGAGCCCAGAGCTGCTAGGAACTGGAATCGCTTATCTCCCCTTTTGACCTTTGCACACACACACACACACACACACACACACACACACACACACACACACCTGCCGTGCACACACACAAGACACAAAACTCTAGGAAGTCTGCGAATTAAATATGCAGAAAAGTAAAAGTATAAATCAACTTTCTTTCTGTCCCAGTGACTCGTACCTTCATCATTAAATCCTCCGGGTGACCAAATCATATCATGAGACGTTTCATACGCCCAATAATCAGAAAAATATGTTTCTAAATAAACTTTTCAAGTTTGTTAAATTTTAAATTTGACCTCATGTAGTTTGTATAGCTATTTGTGAAACCCAAACATTTTTAATTACATTTGTGAGCCGGAGGCAACGTGATCTGTAATTTACAAATGGTTTGAATGACAATAACCAGAATCTTGAAACTTGATATTTGAGTCTCTGTGTAGTGCTGTCTCTCCATATTCAAAATATAAACTTTTAAAAATTGGAAACTCGTCAATATTTGATCCACCGTCCAGGGTGAACTCCGCCCCCCCCGCCCAATCTCAGCTTTGTCCAAACGCTGCTCAGGTTGTGCGTCAGACGCTGGACGACGCACACGACCAGAGATTTAAGTTGGTTTTCTAACGGACTGAATGGAAACACAATTGTGTTAACTTGTAAACATAAATAGTTCAGATCCTGAGGCTCTGTTTCTATTTGAGTAAATCGATTTATCATCCTTACAGAAATTCTTACGTTCCTACACTGTGACAAACTGAGGCACCATCTTGTGTCCATGGGAGATCACGTGAAACATCTGGATCACGTGGAACATCTGGATCACGTGGATCATCTGGATCACGTGGATCATCTGGATCACGTGGAACATCTGGATCACGTGGAACATCTGGATCACGTGGATCATCTGGATCACGTGGAACATCTGGATCACGTGGAACATCTGGATCACGTGGAACATCTGGATCACGTGGAACATCTGGATCACGTGGAACATCTGGATCACGTGGATCATCTGGATCACGTGGAACATCTGGATCACGTGGAACATCTGGATCACGTGGAACATCTGGATCACGTGGAACATCTGGATCACGTGGAACATCTGGATCACGTGGATCATCTGGATCACGTGGAACATCTGGATCATCTTGAGTAGCTATAAATACGACTTTAAAAGGAAAAATAACAACAATGAAGACATGACTTTTTGTTGGCTCGCTTGTTGCCGCCAAACATCCGCTCTGATTCTTTTTGTTGTTTCCCACGTTGACAACTACAAAGCAGATGTGGACATGTTGCGGGCGGGGGGGGGGGGGGGGGGGGGGGGATTAAAACATTCTATTCATTCACAGACCTGCAGAGCAAAACTTCTGTTGTTTCTCTCTCCTGTAATTTGTCTGTCAGTGTTTTTCTTCTTTCTTGCTCCGAGCAGGTCAAAGGTCGTCCATCAGTCGGAGGCCGTCTGACAGAAGAGCGATGACACTGTCACCGTGATGATGAAGGAAGATTAGCATCAGCCTGACCTCTGATTGGTCGCTGCTGGAGGTCGGACTGTGACTGCTGTCAACATGGGGATAAATCAAATTATCAATAAATTCAATATCAGGCTATTTGATGCAAATTAATCCATCATTACACAAATTGAGGTAATTTTGTGATTTCATAGAGACGTCATGATAACGTCCTTACAGCCACATATTGTGTTTCTTTGTAAATAAGCTTTAGGTTGTTTCTATTGTCTTACAGGATGCAGACATATAGAACACATAGAATAATGTTCTGATCAATGTGAGTTTTATGTTTGTGTCTCTTTTATTTGTGGAGAAGTCTTGTTGTATTTTCACGTGGACTCACTCTCCAGACTGGTCAGACACGATCCCAGCAACAGGAACGTTTCCAGTAACATTCAGTCAAAGGGCCAGTTTGTCCATAAACTGAGTTCATGAGCGCAAACTTTGCATTTTTGACTGACACTAATATAACGTTTATGATTCTTTAAAGAGCAAATTCTGCAAACCTGGTGCAGGCAACATCAAATCATTGTGGTGCATGTTCCTATGATGCAGCTGGTTTCACTGGTTTTATGGTCACGCATGTTCAGAGAGTGTCAGACCCGTTACATCACATGATGTGTAGGTGGCAGAATATCCCTAAATGGTAAAAACAGAAGAAGAAGAAGGAGAAAATGTCTTATTTTTAGATTTAGTTGCAAGTTACTGAGGAGCTGTTGGTGTAAAGTTGATGATTTGGGTTAAAAAGCTAAATGATTGAAGCTTGAATACACAACACCAGTCAAACATCTGGATCCAGAAGTTAGCATCAATCAAGCAACAGCTTATAATCGATTTCCCAGCTTCCCCACAGCTCCTTCCAGGCTGAGCTCCACAGTCGAGCTTTAATCTGTCGTTATGAAGACGTGGATCTGAACCCTCAAAGCTGCCGGTTGTATTTACCCAGTGTGTCAGGTCCTGGGAGACAAGACGCTGGTGAGACGTCGCTCTGCGCTTCACATTCCTTCCAAAGAGCCTCTGACAGGGGGGGGGGGGGGGGGGGGTTGAAGACACAGGTGAGTATGTAAGTGTGTGTCTGTCCAACGCAAACATACCCACACACGCACACACACAGCTGCTCAGGTGGATTCACACACAGACAAATTGTGACCTCATCACCTGCGTCTGCTCTCGTAATGATTTTCAAACCCGGCGGAGGCCTCGTGCTTCAGGGAGCCGGAGAGACGCTTTGTGTGTCTGTGAGAATGTGTGTTTACATCACAGGAATCAAACCTTTAAAACCCTGAATATCACTCACACTCGGAAACTAGAATACGTCCACATGCGAGAGCCAGCCCCCCCCACCCCTCCACAAAACTTCAAGGAAATAGGTTGAGTACCTTTTCTGTAGTTGTGTCAACAAACTGGATTAAAACACGACCTCCTTGCTGTGAGTCAATAAGTGATTATTAACACGTTTAATAAACCCGACTTTTGATTCTCCTCCATGTTGTTTGTGGTTGCTGTCAGTTGTTAATGTGTCTGTAGCTAAATGGGTTTCTCTCCTGACGTCTTCAGAACAAAATGGAATCATCTTTTACTTCCTTGCAAACAGTCCCAGGTTCTTCTGGTAGAACCAAAGCTTTAGAGCCTTAATGATTAAATCTTCAGTGTGTAACTTTCAGCACATTGTCGCTGATTGACACAGTCGCGCCTCTGACAGTTTATTATTTGCTTAATTGCTGAAAATTACTCACTGATGTTTCACTGAATTACGTGAATTTTGTAATGACCGCTCTTTGTGTCTGACGGCTCCGGCTGAGCAGACGTCTTCATGAGTGACTCTGGGGGTTTAGCGGCTTACAGAGGAGTTAGTGGAGGGATCGGCTCGGCTTCTTAACTCTGTTGTTTTAAAGTAAAATAGTTGAGTAATGTCGCCCCGAGGTTAAACAGCTCAAACACTCACACCAGGGGTTGGCACAGGCAGAGATCATGGAATAACACATTTAATGTGTCTCAGACTGTCCTCCCATCCATCCTTTGTTCCAGGGTGTAGAAGACATCTTCTTCTTCATGGACACGACCCAGAGATACTTCACCTTCAGTCCGAGGGCAGCAGCTCCCCCCCCAACCTCAGTGGATCTACGTCATCATCTGGCAGAATCCTCCATTTGGGTATATTCTTTTAGGTCTGTTGACGTGACCGAAGCTCGCAGGTGCCTGAGGGAGGCTGCGCTCAACATCTGGCCGGGTCAGTCATGTGACAAGGTCAAAGGTCAAAGGTCGGTAGCGTTCCTCGGCCTCGTCAGTGTCCTCAGGGAAACGCAGCAACTCAGATGAACCCTGACCGTTCACTGGACAGAGCAGCCGAAGGCAATGTTCAAAACGTGCACATCACCAGAAAGAAGCTCTCAGATACATGCGCTTAAAAAGTAAACACAACGTCTGCAGACACACAAACACACAAACACACACACACACACACACAAAAGCCTCTTGGAGGGTGTTTAGGCTTTAACCTCAGCAGGTCTCAGTAAACAGTGTTCTGAACTCGGGGAATGAAAGAAGAAGTTTATGCTCCTGTCGCTTGTTCTTTTTAAGCCCAACACTCCCAATACATATTTATCTAACAGCAGAAGACACTGAGAAATACACAAAAACAGCCACATGCACACACACACAGCCTCTAAACACACACCAGCAGAGCCATGAAATGACTCCAGTGTGCACAGATTACCTCTCTGTCAAAGGAGGGAAGGTGGAATGGAAGGTTTCCCCCCTCTGATTTCGGGACCTTTTTTAGGGGCTTTTAAGTAAACTAATCTTTGAGCAAATACCACAGGCTGTTTCTGAAGTCGGCACATAATGGAAAGTCTTAATATATCTGAAGAAGAGCAAACAGACCCAACAAGAGGCTCACTGGAAGTTTGGGATCAAAGCCCCGGGGCACAAAGGCAGCGATTTAGCATGTTGGAGTGATCGTCACTCTTTCACAGCCAAGTATTGTCTCTGTGTTGCTCTCCTCAAGTTCTTTGAATTCCTGCTCAGTGTAAGAACGCGTATTGTTATCCGTGGCTTTTACTGCCGCAAACCCATGTTCTTAAAAAATCTCGACTCTGCCTTTCAGCCTCCGGTTTCTATTGAGGGGAAGATTAAAAAAAAAAAAAAGAGAGAAAGGAGCCGGGGGAACATCAAACAGAGGAACAGAGCAGGTTCATGTCTTCCTGCTCGGGTGTATTGTCGACAGGCCTGACCGGGGTGTTGTGATTCCCAACGGCTTGAAAACACCTCTTTTCTGTGGTTGTGTTTTAAGTGGTTGTCGGGGCCCAGTTGCTGTGTGTACTGGGCGTGTTCCAGGTGTATTTGTACAAGATGCAGAGTTTCTGTGTGCACAGGTTCTCTCTCCTCGTCCCGGCTCCGTTTCTACCCCGTAAAAAAAACAAAAAAACTGTTTGATGATTTTGGCAGCGGCGATCCCTCGGGTTTGTCATCGCGGATCCCGATGCAGGAGTTACACAACACAGCTACACAACACGGCTTTTAAAATGTATTTTGTTTCCAAGGCAGCAGCCCTGGAGTTATCACACTCAAACAAACAGGTTTCACCGATCGGGGGTGCGAGCCCTGCGGCCGGTTTGATTTGGTTTGATTCATCAGAGACTGTTCCACTTTGCCTCCGTCTGATTGGATCTGATAAGCAGCCGATCTCTGCCTCCATCTCCCCGGTGCAGGGAGCATTTAACCACGCTGCTGTTTGAACAGCACACCTGTGCAAAGAGGCTTTCGTGTTACAAGCACAACTTTGCATTGCACGTGAACTTTACTAATTGTTTTCATGTTCTTTGATGATCAAAAAACCCGTTGAGGGTCATTTTACTCTGAAAGTTACGACTTCATCAATTTCAAATTGCTTCAGTTTTTGGGACCAATCCTTCTGGTAATAGGATGTTTTCATTGTTTTCACTATTAGGGTTTTTTCCATAGACTGTATAGAAAGATGGACGTGGACTCCAGGTGTGGAAAGTGAAGCCACACGGTGAAGCCACTGGTTTTAAAAGTTTAATAGAAGTCAACGAGAAAATGACTCAACTTCTCTCTTGACTCACTTTATAACGTCGGTAAACAGTTTTCTTAGGAGTTTATGTTTCAATCTCTAGTTTCAAGTCTTCTTCAATACAGCGTGATGTTAATTTTATAAGTTAAGGTCCCATTTAGAGACAAACAGACCATAAAGCACCATAAAGGCGGGGCCTCGTGATTGACAGCTCGTAGCGTCTCATGCAAATATGGTTACTACTGGTTTCAAAGAAATTATATTCCAAACTTCAAACTTTAAAACCAGGTCAACAACACACTAAACTCAACTCAAAACTTGTTGTTTTACTTTCTCTTCAGCTGTTTTTATATATATTTATATATATATATATACTTTATTTTCTATTTAAAATTTTGATATTCTATTTTATTCTATTTTATACTATTTCTATTTTATTTTTTGGGTTGTAATTACTTGAGCATTGCTAGAGGAGAGCCTGTGACTCAAGCATTTCACTGCCAGCGACTGCTTAATGTTATTGTTGTGCATTTGATATTAATCTATTGAAATAGATATCAATATCGAATCTTGAATCAACTCATTGTGCAGATTGACATGATCCTTCACTGCAGGTTTGGCTGCAAAACCATTGAAAATATCATATTTTGGTCCAAAAAGTCCCTTTTAGAGATGCTTATGTTCAACATGTGAAAACAGTTAGAACATCTTACCGTGCAGGTTTTATTTTAATTCATAGTTTTATGTATTACCTCGTTTTGCTTTGATACTTTTTGTTAAAATGGAAAACGAGCTCTGAATCCGTCTGAGCGGCTTCGACAGGCGTTCAATAACTTCTGCTTTCTGTCAACTGTCAGTTACTAGGCGGATATTTCACTGAATACATTTGTCAATATTTGTCTCGTTGTCAACAAATCTCACGAGAAGTAAAAAAAAAAGACGGATTCCAACAATGAATTGATCTGCTGACAAGTATCGCGTGTTTCCAAAGCTTGATCTGCTGTGTGATAGATATGAAACTATTAAAAACCCATCAATGAGCCACACCTGTGTACTGTACCACACACACACACACACACACACACACACACACACACACACACACACACACACACACACACACACACTGTAGTTTATTTTGACTTTATGCCACATATGATTTCCAGGGGCTGTAAATCCTCAGAAGTGATTTAATGTGTATTTATCTGCCAGTGAAAGTAGTTTTGCTCCTGTTTAAGTAATTTCTGCAAAATCAATCACTGCTGTTTCAGAAAGTTTTTGAAGTTTTTATTTAATGTCACGCAAAATATATTGGTGATCTGGTTTTACAGATGAACACAACAGACCGGCAGCTGAAGGCCACAGACGGGGAAGGAGAGTCAGTCTTGATTCGTGAGAGAACAAATAAACACATTGTTTACTAATGTAGAGACAGAAAAGCTATTTAGGGAACATTTAAAAAATAACTGAAAAGTTAACAAACTCTTCCTGCTCCCTTCTCTGGAATGTGTCTCTGTCTTAATGATCCTTTATTCTCAATTTCTTTTGGCACGATTTCCCAGATGAATTAGTTTCTTTTGGTAACAAGCCAGGACCCCAGCCTTCTGTATATTTAAAGATTAATCCCGAGGCTCGTTAAGTCTTTTGTTGGTATAAGTGGAGGAGAGAGTTTAACTTTCCAGGTCCTGTCACACCTGCACCACCTTCATCTTTTTATCTCCACATGCTCCTTCGGCTACTCGGCAGAGTCGAGGCTTCGTCCCGGTGTAACATGACCACGTGTCAGCTTCCCGAGGTCGAGCTCCAGGACGCCCGGTGAAGTGTGATGAGGTCGTGACCTGCACTGGGAAGAAGAATTCAGATTGTTTCACAGGTCGGTTGTTGTGTCAGTGTTAGTGTGTCTGTTGAACTTGTCAAAACAACAGTCACAGAATCCAGAAGAACTTTTGAACTTTCTCAAAGTTGAAAAGTTCCTCACCTGCATTCTGACTGGAGGAATGACCCGGGTACTGGTGGAGCTCAGCAGCCAGGGAGGTTATGTTTCCACCTCAGTCTGTTTAATGGTTGGTTTTCTGAGTTTGGCAAGAAGGGACAGATTAGCACAAAGCCTGGTGGAAGGATGTGGAATGGGTCATGGAATTGTTTGTTTGTTGGATTGGTTGGTTAGTTGGTTGTTTGGTTAGTTGGTTGTTTGGTTAGTTGGTTGTTTGGTTAGTTGGTTGTTTGGTTAATTGGTTGTTTGGTTAATTGGTTGTTTGTTGGATTGGTTGGTTAATTGGTTGTTTGTTGGATTGGTTGGTTAGTTGGTTGTTTGGTTAGTTGGTTGTTTGGTTAGTTGGTTGTTTGGTTAATTGGTTGTTTGGTTAATTAGTTGTTTGGTTAATTGGTTGTTTGGTTAATTGGTTGTTTGTTGGATTGGTTGGTTAATTGGTTGTTTGGTTAATTAGTTGTTTGGTTAATTGGTTGTTTGGTTAATTGGTTGTTTGTTGGATTGGTTGGCTGGTTGGCTGACTGGTTGTTTCATTGGTCGGCTTGATTAGCTGGTTACTCAAAAACCACTGAAGAGATTTACATGAAACTTGGTGAAAGGACGAGACCCAAGGGGAACAACACTGACTTTTCCTTTCTGCCCCAACTCACTGTAAATGTCCTTAATGCCACTTTCACACTTTAAGGTTAATAGACGAGACCTCAGAGACGGAAATTACCTTCTCCCTGTTTCTGTAACAAATGTTTTTGTTTGTATTTTGCCTCATTGACCGAGCTGCTGATTAATTTCCCTGAGCAGTAATTTCCTGACTTCCTGGTAGCTGCAGGTTGCCACCACATGCCCTCGGTTTGCACCTGAACTGCCAGGTTACATCAGAGCGGCAGACAAACACATAAACAAACACACACACACACACACACACACACACACACACACACACTCATGCTTGCAAGACTGCAGCGTCCGCGAGTTGAAGCACGTCTGTGTGTTAAAGATGCATTTATTTAACCACGGAGAACCGGAGAGTTTCCCCCCCGATGCAGACTGAGAACTCTCCCAGGGGTTCACAAAGGGTTCGTCCTCCTGTGTGTGCAAGCATGCATGTGTGTGATTGTGTTGAGCACCCTCTGCGTGTGTGTGTGTGTCATGAACACATATAAACATGTGAGCCACGGGATGATTATGCTGTCAACCGCTGCTGAGTCACACATCACATCTCTGCTGAGTTAATTAGAGGTGGCAGAGCATACCTGACTCTTCACACACGCACACACAACCACACTGTGCAGAGAGAGATTACAGAGGGACAAATGATTTATACATAAATAAACTTGCGTGCCATCCCTCAGTGTGCACTCGGCACCTTGACAGGGTTCAGACGCCGTCGTCCGTTGTGCGTGTGTACACACCTGCAGCGCTGCAGCTTCCTGTGAAGCCCCACGGCTGCTTATTGTGCTGCCATGCGACGCTGTGTATTAAATAGAAACGCCTGTAAAGTCAAGTCCAGACAACCTATGGTTTATTTAGCAAACACTGCACGGTCCCCATGTTGGTTTTGTGTTAACGTCCCTTTAGTGTTTTTCAAGCAGGAAGAAGTCGTTTGCAGTTGCAAGCAGGAAGTGGCTTCAAAATATCTGAGTGTTTTTTCGAAATGAGGCTGAGGATTTAATATTTATCTAATTATCTATTTATCTATTTATCTAATTATCTCATTATCGTATTATCTGATGACAGATAATTGATGATGTTTTCCTGCACGTGGCATCTATTGCACTTCTGTCCGTCCTGGGAGAGGGATCCCTCACATGTGGCTCTCTCTGAGGTTTCTACATATTTTTACCCTGTTAAAAGGGTTTTTAGTAGTTTTTCCTTACTCTTGCTGAGGGTTAAGGACAGAGGATGCCACACCCTGTTAAAGCCCTATGAGATGAATTGTAATTTGTGAATATGGGCTATACAAATAAAATTTGATTGATGATGATTGATTGACAGCAGGCTTCTACAGCCGATGTCTTCCTAATTGAAATGTGTCTGCAGACACTGACCCGTCTTTATTTACACCAAGATAGATTGACTGCATGTTGAGTGCCCCCCCCCCCCCCCCCCAACCCCCTCATGTTTCTCCTGACCCAGTTCCCCCCCCCCCCGCCATACACTGACATGTATAGAATATGTATCAACAGCAGATTACATGAGTCTACTCACTTCTCTTTGTTCCACTGCTGGAGATCAGATGACAGGGTTTACAGTTTCCATGCGGGGGAGTTTTGCCCCGCCCTCCCCCCCTAATTGGGCCAATGTGTCATTGCATAATACCCCCCCCCCCTTGAGAGCCCACGACGCCCCGCAGTCATTGTCACAGACACGGAGTCATCACACCTACGAGGAATCTTTCACGACAAAGGACATTTCTGTCTGTGCTTCATGTGTCTGTGGATCCAAAGCGTCTGTACCTGAGTGAGGAGTTCAGTTTTAATGATCACCCTCTGAGCAAGGTGATCATTAAAACTGAGACGGATCCCAAAAATAAACCCTGAGTCATGAAAACTCTCTCGTCACTTCCCAGGAAACACAAACAGTTTGTTTTAGGGACTTTTCACATTTCATTGTGTTACAACACAAACATTTTTCATCAGGTTTAAACTTGATCTACAAATCACCACAGCAGTGATACAAGGATTTAGACTTTCGTGCTGGTGAGCACTTTTCACCTCGAGCAGGAAGGTTGCTAGTTCGAGTCCCAGCCTCGCCCGGATTTTTGTGTGTTGGAGTTTGTATGTTGTCCCTGTGTCTACGTGGGTTTTCTCCAGTAGGTCCTCCACTAACCAGAGGGTTGACCAGTTGATCCCAGTCTCCCCTGTGCCGGCTGCCGAAGTGTCCTTTGGCAAGACACCGAGCCCCAAACTGTGTGATCGGTGTGTGAGAGAGAAAGTGTTGCACAGAAATGCACTGAAGGAATGTGTGTGTGTGTGTCTGCGTGAAGTGGTCATCGAGCATTGTGCTATATAAAATCTGAAATTAAGCATTTAAAACAACTAGTATTTACGGCAATAATAATTCAAAATAAATACCTGGATTATTATTAATTAACAAAATCTTCAATTTAATAAAAGCGATTCATAGAAATTGTATTATTTCACAATGATATTATTATTAAGTAGATATTTTATTCTTCGTGCTTTCACATTTCGAACAAAACCTCCTTTTCAAATTGTTTCCATCAGAAATGGCTGTAATGTTATTTTGATAACAATAGAAGTATGTTTCAATACTGTATTTACTGTATATATACATATATGTATATAGACATATACATGTTACGAAGCAGAGAACCGTTCCCAGTGTCCACACGTGCCAGCGACTGGACGCCATGATAACCCTGAGCTGGAGTGGAGGCTCTGTTTCACATTTCACATGTTCACTCGCAAGATGCATTTTTCATAACTGCTCGACTCCAGTGTTCCCCGGGTGTGGATGGAAATATACAGAGAACAGTCCACCTAGAATGTAAACAGCAGTTTCTCATTTCTCTGCCCTAATTTCAATGTAAACCAAACCAATCGCTCGCCCAGCTCGCACTCAAACCACCAGACTTGATGGTTTCTTGGTGTTCCTTGCCCCAGGCCTCCCATTTGGCACGTCGTCCCACACTGTGTGGCTCGTTACCGGAGGTCCCAGAGGAAAAGACCAGACACTGTAATGGGCTCTCTCGTCTGCTGGTCAGGTTCCTGCTCTGGAAGCACAAAGCCGCTCTGTGATCTCTGGGTTCCTGAAGGTGTGGAGCGAGCTCTGCTCCCACGTGGTCAGCGACAGACGCTCAGGTTCAGAACTGAAGTGTTTATGGAACCACAACAAAGAGCAGGAGTTCAGATCCCAACATCCACTCAGGGGGCGAGACTTTAATCCACTTTGTCTTAGAAACAGTCTTTTTTTGACAAATTACACGAATTCTTCTTTCAATATCACATTTATTACCCTTGCAAAATCTACTTGTATGTGTTGAACGTGGCTCATAACGCCCCCTAGTGTTTCAAACCGTCTTGCACCCTGCAGGGACAATTTGTACGTAGAGTCGACAGATAGGGACGTCCTTACATCACGACATTTTATGAAGAAGTAAACACCCTCTAATCAAAGGTGGGACTTCACCAGCGACATGTTGTGGGTGAGAAACTGGAGACCAGTGCTTGTTTTTTAAATTTTATACTGAAGCTAAACCTCTAAACCACCAGATCGTCCTCCATTCAGAGACGTCTCCCGTTCAGAGACGTCTCCCGTTCAGAGACGTCTCCCGTCCTCTCCAGACTCTCCAACGTCTCAATCACACAATGTTCAAACCCACTGGACGAGACAGTCACCTGAGTGGGGCTCCTCCCACTTTGGGACGACCATGGTCTTTGCCCTCAGAAAACTACTTTTATCAAGTTAATTGGGATGTTGTATGTGTATCTGTGTGTGTGTGTGTGTGTGTGTGTGTGTGTGTGTGTGTGTGTGTGTGTGTGTGTGTGTGTGTGTGTGTGTACGAGAGGTTCTTAAGGCATTTTTTTTAATTTCCAGGAAAAAAAACATCAGCCAAAAACTGAATACACTTTAATATCATGCTTTTAAAACCCAAACAACCCAGTTCACTGTAAATCACTTTAAAGAACTTGGGTCTAAAGTCAAATCTAAACCTTCTGGTGGATCTCCATGCACCTGGTGAAACTCGACCCTGCAGAGAGGGATTAACTGAACTTCTCACTCTGCTTCCTCCACTCAGCTCCGGACAATAGGACTTCACGTGTCTCTGGGGACAGTGTTTAATGTGACACTCTCACAGACACAACCCACTTCACACGACAACGCCACAAAGACCAGGATGTGGGGACGATTCCAGAAGACACCGATGTGAGTCCAGGGCTTTTCTCCCGTGGACCAGTTTGTCTGATTCAGGTCATTTCTGAGGTGAAGTCACGCTCCTGTGCAGAAAGTGTCTAAGCTCTAAAACAAACTGATCCTGGATTACACAGCTATAAAACAATAAGCTGGTGATAGCAGGAGCTGCATCGACAGCCGATTGAGCAATTCCTCCTCCTCGCCATGTGTGTGTCTGTGTGTGTGTGTGTGTGTGTGTGTGTAGGTGCTGTGTCGGTCTGCAGGTCATCTGTGTCTTTGTCACAGCTGATAGGAGCTTTCACAAGGCCACAAGCTGCCCTCTGCTTATTAGCCAATCCATAATGACAACCAGGTGCTGGAGGTTTGACACCGTACAGCCAAGAAACACACACAGGCACAAACACACACATGCACGCACGCACACACGTGCATACACACACAGCTACTGGCTCTGATAAGCTTACAATGAATCTTGTATTGATTTACTGGCAGTGTTGTAAGTGTGTGCAAGTGAGTGTTAAATACAGATTACAAATACAACTGATTTAAAAAGTTCAAATATATTACATTTTTAAATAAAACCACATTCTTAATACACAAAAACGTTGTTTATAGATTAAAGATAAAAAAAAAACTGTTTTACAGTGAAACCATCAGATTTATCATGTGGTTACAATATGTGTCAGCTTTATCGATAATGGATGATAAATGGTTTTAGTGTCTGTAAACAAACGAGCTTGTCACACATGACAAAGTTCAGAGTTTTTCAGCCTTTGCAGCCAAAAGTTCAAATACAACAAAAAAAAAAAAGAAAGAGCTCAGGTTGAATTGTTTGAAATGAAACATGAGTTAAGATAGTAAATGTAAATAATGTTTTTTTTAATCGTATCTTTATTTACTTTATTTACTTTTCCTTCCTGCTCTGATCCTGAGACACACCCACACAGTACACAGTGGGGCAGAGCCAGCAGATTTATTACGACCATTCACTGTTTAATAATTTAATATAATAAACAGTTCTGCATTTACATGGAAACACGCTCAGGTAGAAAAAACATCCACGTTACAAACGTTCAGCGAATCACAATCATCAGCTCGTTCATCCTGAAACCAGAGACGTGACCATAACTGGTGAAAATATGACATATTCAGCTGTTCTGTAACTTTAGCTAATGATTAAGATGGAGCAACTTAAACCACCTTAGTTTATCAGGGTGGGAATACTGGTTGTGTGTTCACTCATGCTGCTGGTTAGTGCTGGGATAAGCTGGAGTTCAGGTTCAGGTGAAGTGAGACGTAAAAACATGGATCTGGACTTCAACACGTCACCGGAAATGTGATTTAAAGTTGGAAAGAAGAGAATAAAGTGGAACTAAATCTATTCATCCATTATCTATAAGGCTTATCCTTTATAGAGCCAAACCCAGCAGACTGGGCCAGAGGTGGAGAACACGCTGGACAGGTCACATGACCATCACAGGGCCAATGACCATCCACGCTCAGTTCCAACCCCTGATCTGCATGATGCATGTTGGTGGAAACCAGTATACCTGAAGGGAAACCCACAGGGGAGAACATGCTAACTCCACATGCTAACGGATGAGATCAGATGATACAAGATCAGATCAGATCAGATAAAACTTTATTGATCCCACGACGGAGAAATTGACTTTTCACTTTTCATCTAAATCCATTTCTGCTGCAGCTCTGACGCCCGAACACCTTTGCTGTGTCTCCAGGTTGTTGGTTCAAAAACTTTTATTATTCCCAAGAAAACAATATGAATGTTTAAAAAAATTGTAAACCATCCATGTTATGATAAACTTATAATTTAAACTTAATGATCGAGAGCATTTCAAGGGGCAGTGGGCCCCTGACAAAAGAGACCTAGAAGAGAAAAGTAAAAATTGTCTTTGCTATGAACTCCAACATAATCATCTGTAATATGAGATGATAAATAGTGAGTTGGTTTGTTTAACATAAGAATCTCAGATTTCTTTAATGGCCCTAAAGTCACGTTTGTTGTTTACTGTAAAATGTTGTAAAACTGGTATAAACTTTGTGGCTGTTTACATTAACAGGCTCCACAGATGTCATAATAATACACAAATCAAAATGTTGAGCTGCTGAGCTACTTTCAACGGGACGGTATAATAAAGACTTTCAGTTTTATGTAGAGAACATACTGGTTAATAGTATTTGATAATGTAAAATATGTCTGTGTGAAAATAACTAATTTGAATCCAACTTGAAATCATCTGGATTCAGATTCTCTCTGTGTTTCTCCTCAGGTTTCTCCGGGCTGATGTTCTCTCTGTGTTGTGTTGACTCACGTGGGGTCGAGAGCTTTTCTCCAACCTCCTGTCAGGCTGTTATGATTCTGCTCAAAACACTGAGTCACTCAGGTGGCCTCCTCCACCAGCGCTCCCACCATCCGTCTCCCCGCTGGTGTCTGGGAGCTGGATTAATGGCGCTGGGACACTCCCAGGTTTCACAACGCCCGGCCAGATAGTGAGAAGAAAACACATTGTTACCCTCGAGCCGCGGCCGGAGCTCATGAGTCACCGAACCCTGGAACTCCTCCGAGCCGCCGGGGCTCCGAACACTAACGTGGGCAGCTGATTAATTGGCGAGCGGCTGCACATGCCATCTGTCGGCCTGGCGCTGACCGTGACAGGCTTCGGTTTGACCGAGCTGAGGCTACTGGGGGGGGGGGGGGGGGGGGGGGGGGTGTAAAGGTCGTGGGGAAAGGACTCGGGGTGAAACAGCATCCGAACCTGGAGGTTAAACATTATGAGTGTTGCCTCTGGAGCAGTGATGAGGTTCCGTGTGTCGGAGGGAGCACGGATCCAGAAAAACATCCCCACTTACCTCAAGTGGTCTCTGGGGTGGGGGGGGGGGGGGGGTTCAAACCAGATTCAAACCCGGTCGCTACAGAAAGTCATTACTCACATCAGGCTGTCTCCAGATTCACTTTAACAGGTTTATAATCTATATCTTTCTAATGGGTCCAGATTTCTGGACATTTGACAAAGTTTGTCTTTCACATATGAAGAAGAAGGGGTGGGGTGGGGGGGGTGGGGGGGGTTGGGTAGAGCAGCAGGAGACAGAATTCCTCATCCTTCCAAGTTGACATTTTTATCAGCTCCTTATTTCATCCTGAGATATTCTTCCAGATTCATTTGTGTGTGTGTGTGGGGGGGGGGGGGGGGGGGGGGGGGGGTGTGCAGCTGACTCAGCCATTTTAGATTCTTAGATACAGCCCCTCTGGAAATTTCCTGTAATTTTTTCTTTTGACGCATTTCTTCTTCTCGTCACCTCGGTTTCTCTCCGTCAGTAAACAGCGTGACACAGGACGAGTTGTTGCTTCACTCTGAGACTGTGAGTTCATAACACAACATAACACAACAACAAAAACACAAATACTCTCATGGGAAAAGATGCAGAAAGTCTCTCATTGAAAAACTCTGAGATTAACTTTCAGAGTCTTGAGAATTGGCTTTTTTTTAAACTTTTTTTTTAGATTTGATTGATTTGCCAGTTTCCAACAAGGACTGGAGCAGAAGCAGCTTTTGACAGACGACACAGAGAAGCTTCTAATGTCCTGTAAGTTCAGAGTGTACACAACTGCAAACAGCTGTTTTTGTTGTCGGGGCGTAACAAAGCGCTGGATGAGAGATGAATGATCCCCGTGGGGAAACTGGGAGATTGGTTGTGTTAATATGAAATACATGAAAGGATGTTTTCCAGAGTTTATGAGGGTGCACGACGGCAACAACGACAAAGAGCAAGTTTCCCGTCTTTGTCATTTTAATGATGCTCTGCGGCTCGACGGGCTTTTTGGAGTTTGAGAAACAAATTTCCTTCACCGCTGACTTCTGTTTACGCAGACGCTCCGGCTCGGCTCCGTCTGCCCCGTCACAAAGGGGGAGCAGCTCGTGTCGCTCTCTATGTTAATGTTGCTCTCTTTGTGCGTGTGCTGCACATGTCGATAACTCCCAGCCCTTAATCCCAGTCTGTGTCTTGGGAGTGGAACATTCCCCCGTGGCGTGCGTGCAAGGATTAGCTGCAAGGGTCGCGGTAACAGAGTCTAATCTGCAGCAGGCCTGTTCTCCAGCGACTCCCTGGGCTCTGAATGCATCTGAATGTGAACACAATGGGGGGGTGCGACACATCCCTGCTCTGCATATGAGAGACATTATTGAGCTCTGACAATAGGAGGCAGCTTTTTGAGTGGCGTGTGGCTTGTCGTGCTGCTGCTGAGTGTTTGTGTGTCTGTGGTTCAGGGAGCTGCGTGTGTTCAGGTGCTCTCTGGACCACGGAGTGAGATATCAAACCAGAAGGATGTTTATCTGTGCACACACAATCCTCTGGGGACCGGATCAATGGATAGAAAGACACGAGCACGTTCTCCTGCTGAGGTCATGTGATGAGACACCTCATGTCTCTGCGCTGCGGGGGGGGGTCCCTCAGGCCTTTGTTTGCCCAGTCACTCAAACGCTCACAGGTTAAGTGGAGGTGCATGTTGTTTTTACGGCGCCCTGGTGTCCTGCCGGTGAACCACGCGGGCTGCTGCTCTCGTACGTGGGTGTTTTTGACAATGCAGGGATATGAGGTGTGTCTGACGGCATGTGGAGTGTGAACACCTCAGACTGACAGACGCACAACAACGCACAACGACGCACAATGAGAGAACACGTCATCCCGACCCCGACTCCGGGTTCAGCAGGTTCACCCGATGCCCTCGGGCCCCGTGAGGAGGACACGGAGGTCCAGGGACCCGGGTGGGAGGGTTTGGGGAACAGAAGGAAAACACAGGAATCCTCTGTGTATATGTTTCTGCTAATATGTGTTGAAATAAGCAATTAAATAATTTTTTGTCTTATAAAAGTAACAAAACTACATTAATGCATTGAAGTACCATTCTGAGGGATATTACTCAAATAATTCAGATGTTAATAAAGTACTTTGTTCAAATACATACAACTGTTCAAATTTGCAGCAAAACATTTTAGATAGAAATATTAATTATAATAGTTTATGAAATATGATGCATAGAGTATTTACAGATTAAATTACCTGATAATAAATAGAATTGTCCAGTAAACATCAAATATGATTCTATAAAAATTGCAAAATATCAGACGTACTACAAAGCAATGCAGTTTGTATGTTACTGAATATGCTATAAAACTAATGCTGCATATTATGTGATTGTTTTAATATATTTGTATATATATATATAATATTGATAATTCTCATGTAATTTTACTTAAGGAACATTTTAAATATCGATCTACTATATATGTTTTGAGTATTTACACATTTAATCTTTAGTTCTCTAAAGTGTAAATGTCAGTAATATTAAGCTTATCATGTACTTAATGTGAAATCTGAGGCCTCCTGTACTGAAGGGAACAGGTGAAAAAGTACCAGAGGTAAAAGTACCTTCTGCTCTGTGGGTGTATGTAGTTCTTGTTCTGTGGTGACGAGGTGTTTCTCCTTTTGTCTGAGCTGCAGATTGAAAGTTGAAGCGAGGAGGTGAACAGAGGAGCGGGGGGGGGGGGGGGGGGTGGACGGAGGAGAAACCAGCAGAGAGAGCTTTTCGACACCTCCACAGCAGCTGCCTCTGCCAGTCACGCCATTCTGCGTGGGTTCACTGACACGCATCACTCCGCCTGCCCTGCAGCTACACAACCAGCCATCACACACACACACACACACACACACACAGACACACACACACCATCTTTACAATGCAGTATCGTCACAGGTACAGTAAACTTTTAGGGATCCCTGAAAGTCGCTGCAGACTCTGACAGAACTTCACAGATTTGTCCCTCGACTCTGTGGTTTCAATCTTTCTCTGTTTACAACTTCCAGACAGATTTACCGGCGTATTGAAAAGCCCTCCAGGTATAAATCAGATTTATTACCAGTATCATTTACAGAGGCTGGAAGAAAAAGATTCTTAATAAGCTTAATTTTCTTTTTTTGTTTGACTGTTCATACATTCTATGGGATTTCATTTGAGAACATGTTTTTGTGTTTTTCACCCAATTTGAGTATTTATATTAAAAAGCATGTATAACTAGTTTTATTTGGATTTCTATTCCTGTCATGATAACAAGTTTAAAAAATAAAGCAATAATAACAGAAATACACACAATGTACAAAGGTTAAAAATAGAGAGAACGCCCTGATAAATACAAGCTTGATCTTCACAATTAAGATTCCAAATCAATTATTGATAAAAATAACCACTAATCTTGTAAATCAAACTCAGGATTGTAGATTCTCTCTGAGTTTGTCTCTCCCCCCCCCCCCTGAAGGAAAGTAAAACACTCAGAAGTCGACGGTGGAGTCACGGCAGCAAGTAGCAGCAGGTTCCTGGTTCCACGGCTCTGGATTCTTGCTTGTTAGAATAATTACAAATGTCAGTGGGGTTTTGAATGATGAAGCGGTTTCACTTCCTTGATGAACTCTTTGTGTTCTGATGTTTCTAATCCTTTTCAAATACTCGCCCGAACTCAGAACCTCCTCCCCGGGCCTGTGGCTCGAAGCCTGTTGGGTCTGCGGAGGAAAGTGGTAAAAATAGAAAACGGTTGTTTCAGCGGCAGAGGCCTCGGGACACAGTTACACAACAGACGGCCCCCGGGAACACAACAGTTACACAACCCGGCCTCGCTGGGACTTCTGAGGTGTTTGTTACGTGTCATATTGTGCACAGGGGTTATGTAAATTATCCCTGTTATATGAAAACATCTGAGGTGTCAGCCCGTGTTGGCGTATCGCTAACACGCTGACTTACACAAATGAGCGTCAGCGGACTCGGATGGCGTCCCCGGGGACTCGGCGAGGCGTCCTCCGCCCGTCGGGATCGGGTTCGACCCGTTCACTGTGAACACGGAGGAATATTTGGACGAGGTGTCAGATGAAGGGATCTGTTGCTTCTCTTCTTCTGGACGTGAGCAGCGCCGACTGTGACGCAACTGAACATAATGACTTTGAAATAAATGGTCTTTGATCCCTGAAGAGTTGTTTTTACAGTAAATGAGTAAAAAGCTAATGAACAGTCGCTGACAGAGAATAATTATCTATTCTGGGAAAAAATGTTTTCCCTCGAGGCGAGAGCAAAGTGGAAGAGCTCCCGTGTGTCCATCAAACCTCCGGCAGCCGCCTCAGAATCCTGGGGTTTCCTCTGCAGTATTTTATAGTTATGCATAACTGTACATGTTAGTATAATATATATAAAGTTATGTTGTTCAGTATCTCCCTGCTGCTGCAGCTGGGTCCATGTTTCCTCTACATGTCCCTCCCATAGCTCCTGACTCCCAACCTTGTTCTGTGGAAATGTGTGAAACTGGTTCTAGATTAGTCCTGAAGACGACTACACCTGATCATCACAGCTCTCACTCTGTTTTTACTGGTTTCCAGTTTGATTTGTCCATTAATTGAAGTTCCTCCCTCCTTCCTGAGCTGATGAATCAAGGTTCAAACCAGGATCTGACTCACGAGGAGTTCGTTCCACTGGTGTTCTCTCTGCACCGGCCGGTTTGGAATGAGCTGTTTGTTTTTGACCTGTGGTGAAATAAAGATCTGGACTCTGCAGAACCTGAAGCTGGAGTCAGTTGTCGTTGCTGTTGATCCACCACCTCCCTGATGTTGATGAGTCCTCCGCTGCTGCAGAGTTTATTATTTTAAACCCTTCATCACTTCTTTAGGGCCTGAACCACACACCTGACAAGTGTGAAGCCGATAAGTCACTTCTGCATTTCTAGATTAGTAGATAGATACAATCACTGCAGAGACTCTAGCGACTAAAGAATTTAAAGCTGTGCTAAAAACTCAAATATTCCTCAGAGAAGGGGAAAGTTGATTCTGTTTAAAAACCCTTAATCCCTAAATCACCTGGTTCTCAGTGTCAGAACACAATGACCTGAGATCTTGATTTGTCCTTGGTTTGACCTCTGCCCTTAAAACAACCACAGAATGATATGTACTCAGTTTACGTTCCATCTGTAGGCGACTGTGTGTCCTCAGCCGCTCTCGTGAATGTTCCTCACCGGCTTCTGGAAACTGGGACACGGTTAAACACAAGTCTCTCTGAACGGGTGTGTGGCCCGAGGGTGAGGCGGTGGACATAATGCTGTGTAGGTGATCCCCACCTACATCACAATGTGTGCGCAGTATAAGTGTCGCTATCTGATAAGCAGTGTGTGTGTGCAAACCTGTCCGCCCCCGACGAGGCAGATACCAGATACACTTGTGTACTTAATGTAGACATTTCACCTGGGACAGGGTTGTGTTTGGGTTCATACGAACAAATAAGATATTGCACTTTGTGACCTGTGAGGCATGTTGTGATTTTAAAAGGTTGTGTATTTATCTCATGATAAAAGTATAATCTAAAAATTGAAACTTAAAAGTACATATTTGTCTATTGATACAGCTGCTGTGTATGTGCAGTGTTATATATTTGTTTTCCATAGTCTCATAGTTTTCTTATGAGGAACAGATTTACATTTTAAATTCGATTGAGTTTTAGATTAAATGTGAGTTTGCTGTACCGAGAGCAGATTCTTAATCAGCCATCGGGGGGGGGAAGGGGGGGGGGGGGGTATATTAGTTAGAACTTGCTTTCACATTTACCTGTAAAGTGTTTCCTCTTCCCTGATGGGATTAAATACACAATCTTACATCATCACGACCGAGTCTCGGCCTCTTCCATCTATTCTCTGCTACTGCTGCAGGAGGCGGGGTCTAATCAGATCGGCCTTCTCTGATTGGACTGTGGAACAATTCCCCTCTAGATATTAATTACTTTTATAAAGATTTAAAAACAAAAAAAAAATTCCATGCGGTTCCATTTTGGTGCAGATCCAGACAGGTTTGAGTTTTTTGGTGCAGGTCTGAATCAAAATCAAAATCTAGCAGATTTAAATGTGGGTTCATATTCTTTGCAGGTTTTATATGAAAATGATATCATAAGTACAGTTTAGACAATTCAGTACAAAGATAAACATCTGCTTTTATTGTCTCAGGTGTCCATCCACACTTTTCAACTGTGACCGGCTGCAGAGGGATGAACACTTTCCAGCCTGCAGGCGAGGACGTGTGTGTTCAGGACCTGAAGCGTCTTATTAAAAAAATAACTGATAGGTTGTTTATGTCGACACTTAGTTGTTGAAATATTACACACCGTTAAAATACATAAACCGTCGATGTTTGGACAAATATTCTGATTAAATATGTTTAAACAACAACTTTGAATTCAGGTCAGTGCACTCATTTGGAATTCCTGCACATTATTGGTGATATTAGGACGGTACAGCACATTAATAATCTCTTTATAATCTAATAAAAACCCTGCCTGTATTTTACCCCTCAAACCATATCATCATCTGTCAACACGTGAGCTTTACAGCGTCTTTGAAATCAAGTTCTATTGAAATGTTTCAGTTTTATAAGTTTACAGAAGCACAGACCAAATTAACAGGACTTTAGCGACATGTTTTTTTTTTAACCACGTGTGACTTCGGACCCCAACAGGGATCTTTGGTGATGAAGATGAGGTCATACCACGTGCTGGACGACCTGGGCTCGGTCCAAGTTGTGGGGAATTTGGCTTCACCTGTGGCCAACGGCAGCCGGGGCCATTAGTGCAGGGTGTGTCCGCTTCAGTCCTCTGCTTTGTTTGAATGACTAAACGTTTCACATTAACCTAAACCAGGTGACAGCTTTATAACCGTGGAGTTTATAATACCGATGCACCGCTCAGGAGACCTGGTTCTGTATCTGGTGCGAGGTTTACTCAAGTTTCCACCGATCTCCACCGACAACAATACACAAAATAGTTTACATGTGAGTTGCAGCTCGGCGAGAACAATGGGCGATAAGCTGTGGAGCAATGTTGTTTGGTGTTTCTAGGTGTGAACACGGCTGCCTATCAACAATCTGCTGTCTAAATGAGATAGAGCGAGTCCATTACCAGCTCAGGTGTGTGGCCATTCCCCGTCCAGCCGCTGAGTCAACACCTGAAGCACCTGTTCCGATAAGTCGCTGGAAAAGTTAACTCAGTAAAACTCCTCAGACAAAGGCCGAGGGGAGAACACGGCTCAGTTATCAGCATGTGAAATGATAGTTGTTTTTCCCTCCGGAGCCGTTTTTCAATACAATCGCCCGTTCTTTAAATAACCTTTGACCCCTAATTACCTCACCACGGCTGAATTATTACTTTGCTCCTATGGTTGCACATTTAAGAAGCTATTTACATTCCTGACAGACAGGTACATACACTGACTTCTTATGTGATGTCTGCATATTTCTCTGCTCTGCCCGACTGGAACAGCCTTTAAGTGGCTGTCAGAACCACAAATTACAGTCATGTGACATGTCATCAATCACGGGTTTCATTAACTCCGCGTCTTCATCCCAGCAGAGGTGAACTTCCATGTGACGGTTTTTTTGTCGCAGGCAGGGGACGACTGCTCGTTTGGGTTCGAGTCCAGATGTGCACCGGGAACATCTGTGCATTCAAATCCACGAGTAACGGCTCATCTCGATGTGCAACAGACCTCCACCTCTTATCTGAGTCTGTCTGCAAACAAGAAGAGATGATTGCATGGAGTCATATTCAAATTCTGAGTGAGCGACAAACGATTTCGGAAATGTTGACAGATTTCTTTTTTTTTTAAAGCAGCTGAAGAGGAACAGTGTGCGTGAGGGGGAGAGACAGATCCTTGGAACGGCCCGACTCTGGACACGCCGCTCCGTGTTGTGGGTTTGCACAAATCTATTGTATCAAGGGACAACAGCCCTGCAGAGTGTGTGTCTGTGCACGCTTGTGTGAGCCACTGTATTGGAATGCTGGCCCCGGGCTCTCAGCCGCTCACAGCTTCAACTTCTGTAAACAAACTAATGGCAGGAGACTGCAGGACCACACAGTCTCCCTGGTGAGACACGGCCTGAAGTTCCACTCTGCTGCTGTCACTGGTGCTGCTGCTTCTGTTAATGTCCCTACTGCTGCTGCTTCTGCTCCATCAAGTGTTTTAGACATGAATAATCAGAAATGATATAATATAACGAGCAGAGGTAAAAACACACAGACTTTGTTACCCTTATGTTAATAGATAAAAAAGCAGCTTCCAGATGTTAACACAGTTTTTAATCGTAGAACGTGTCCAGAAAAAAACATTAAGTTTTCACATCACATGACGTGGCCTCGTGCCGGTGCTGTTCCCAGGTCAGGGAGCAGACCACAGGGTTGTCAGCTCATCGCAGGGCCTGCCCTTTGTTTGGCTCCCTGATAACAATCCAACTGTCACCTCATTATGAGCTGGAACAGGTTGGTTGACATGTTCAACGTCCAGGGAACCTCCCTGTGCACTTGTCTCCTGCACGGCAGTCACACGCGATGGGCAACCTCACGGGTGTTGAAAGATCCCAATGTAGCTCTGGCTCCTCTTTAAAGTGTGTGTGTCTGTGTGTGTCTGTGTGTGTGTGTGTAGACCCATGATGGATGTGCATTGAAGAAATAATTAGTCTATAATGATTCTCTTGTGGCTGCTCTTATAAGATCTATTAACCGACGCAAATGCCACACATTCCATTTCCTGCCGCGTGGAGAGGCCTCGGTGGAGAGAGGAGGTGATTACATGTGAACCGGGAGATTAATGTCTCCTGCAGGACACTTTCCTTTTTGTCCCCTTCTACAAACACAGATTCACAGAGTTCTCTCTGGAGAGTATCAACATCTCAGGTCCTCAGACGAGGAAAGAGACGCGACCGAGTGTATTTATTCAACTGCTGTGTTTAAGTCTAATCTTGAGTTTTTGTGTTTTTATTGATGTACTTTAGATTTTGAATTAGATTTCACAGGAAATTAAATTGTACAATAACTCTATTATAGTAATCTATACGACAAGAGAAGCTACTGAGTGTTGACATGATGTTAATAATGATCTGACACCTTGCCAGGTACATGTAGTGACAGTTTCATTGTTGTTTTAACATCAGTCTCGTTGTTGGCACATGTGTTAAATATCTCCGAGAAGCTTGACTCTGTCCCGAGACATTCTGGTTTACGGAGGATTTCTTAGCTCTGTTGACTTCAGACAATAATAATAACAATATCTGTACTTATATAGTACATTACAATAATAAAAACTAGAATCAGGTAAAGCTCTTAGGTAAAAGTAGGTCTTACACTTTGATTTAAAACACATTGCTACTGACTCTTCTTTCCAAAGCTCTCTCCTTCTCAAGATCCCAGAATCTGGAATAGTTCAAAGTTAAATGACTCCTGGGATAAGTTCTCCCCTGGATGATTCACTTATTGGTTCTTTTGCTGCTTTTAGTTGAAAGGACACATTTGAAGGAGCCTTGGAGATGGGACAGCATCATGTGAGCTGTGATCCATATCGCTCCTCAAATGCAGCCTCCAAAGGATGTGGCAGCCAAAATGTGAAAAACTTGAGAATCCCACTGTAATGAAAAACAGAAAAACTTGTCCTGGAGAATTAGTTCCAGGACTTTCTCCAGTGTTCTCACATCGGCTCATCCAAACTTTCTGCAAACTTTATACGAGGGGGCGAGAAAGAAAAAGTCCACAGAGGATTTCACTCAGAAGTTTGCGTTCACATCTGGAGTTTCAGTGCAGGTCAGAAAGCAACAGATCACAGGAACAGCTGATTAGATGCACTGATTTAAACTAGTGCTCTAACACTAAGGAGTGTTTTTTACAGCAGTCACTTCCTGACCCGACTGAGAACTGATCCAGGACCTTCAAGTTTCTGGGTTGATTGAACTTGGTGTTTTCCAGGCTGCAGATTAGTTTAGAGACTGGGAGAGATCCCCGGCTGTTGGGCCTCGTCTCATTATTCCATCCTCGTTCATTAGGGACAAGATGGCCGCCTGGTCAGGTGATGTCCTCCTCGTCTGGGTCTATTAGCATCTGGGTGTGAGACGTCAATCTGACAGTCAATCAAGGCCGAGCTCTAAATCAGATACTTGCTAAACAACTCCTAACTATAAATCACATCAGCTTTTGGTGGTCATGATTGAATTGTTCACGGAACAGGCAATCAAGCAATGTGATGGGGACATTTTTCTGAAATTACATTCCTGGTGAGCACGATGCCTGTGAGTCATCGTTACACAGCAGATTTGTGTTGGTTGAACACGTCCAGGACTGATCTGACATCTGCTGTTAAGTCTTCAGGTCGAGTGCAGCGTCTTCTCAGGAGCTGTGTGTTCTCGACTCGCTGTTCACTGGGGCGAGGACGCTCCGGGTTCCCACACACCCTGAAGGCATCGGGACTGGACGGGAGCCAGGTCGACTCCGTTCTCCTCAGACGAGACGTTCTGTAAAGATCAGATTGCTGCTCAGTTTAATTTCCATATGTTCCTGAGCTGTTCCATGAAGGGGGGGGGGGGTTCAGAGTGTGGGAGCAGTGGGTCCAGTGTCAAACACCGGAAAGTGCTCCTCTATTAATCCTCTTTGTTCCTGAGCTCTATTGTATTTCAACATAAAGTTCCATCCTGTCCTTTGGTTTCCATACGTGTGTGTTTTAAGTCCAGAGTGAAGAAACACACTGAGGAGCAGAGAGGGGACGACAAAGAATGAAAACAAGATGAGAAATGAGAAAACTCTGAATTAACAATATACAGTGAGATATGGACTTTAGTAGAACTTCTTACTTTCACAGGTTTTTCACCACAGACCGTAAATAAAGATTAGGATTCCGTCCGGGAATGAACTGAACATATCAGATATGAACTCTTGTGTGATTTAGTCGATTCTTCTGTCTGTTGAAACTCAGACTCTCTCCTCAAGTTCCTTCAATGAGCAGCAGCACATGTCGGGACCATAGGCCTCCAACCGGCTGGGTGTGTGTTCATGTGAGGTCTTGTACTTTGTGTTTCAGGTGTGTGTGTGTTTGTGTGTGTGTGGGTGGTTCTTTAAAGATAAACGATGATAAGAGTTATTTGAGTGCCACTGTGTAACCTAAAAGTCCTGCTGTACACACAAAGGCTAAAGATACACACACATTGAGTTTACACACGTATCGATACGCACACTATCTGAAGTCACATCGCTGACACACTAGTGCCCTCAGAGTGTGTGTACTCTGTGTTGAGTGTCTTAAGTGACCCTAGCTCAGGGTGCAGTGAAGGGTTCTGCCCTGCAGGGTACACGTCTGTACACTGGAGCTAATCTGCAGATTCAACACATGAATTGGGATTATAATTATTATTATTATTATTATAATAGGCAGCTGTCTCCCTCCTCTCGCTCTCCGCTCGGCTCCTTCACCTGTCGCTCCTCGTTCTCCTCGTTCTCCTCCGTCGCACACATCGCTCACACTCCACTCGCTGCTGATTGACAGCCTTTGTACATCTGTGTTACACTGTGTACAAACACCAACGACACCGAGAGTCAAGTCTAAACAACTTAATCTCATCAATTAGTTTTTGATCACACGCACAGGGCTGGCACGAACTCGGTAGCCTCTGTTGCACATGGGAAAACACACACGAGGCCACACACCCGCACGCACACACACAAACACACACACATGCAAACAGCTGATTGCTGCAGGCCTCAGGTCTGGAGTCTGACAGGTCGCAGGAGGATTCAACTTAAAAATGAATTGTTATAGAAAGAAGGAGGAGAGAGGGAGTCAGGCAGGAACACACACATTAATAAAACCCATTAAAGGAAGGGTTGGTAATCTCATTTGTTGAAATCCTTCTCATGATAGCCATCATTAAATGTAATCATCTGAATAATAAAAGAAGAAAGAAAGCAGCTTTTAATAAACTGTCTGTCACTAAATCCCCTTTTCCACCGGTCAACAAAACCCCCCCGACATCAGAGACGGGTGTTTATCTGCTCCGGCTCTGATTGGCAGGGATGGAAACACCCAGGTGAAGGCGCTAAATTTGGATAATCAGCGTGTGGGGATTCATTTCTCTGACTTTAAGATTCAGATTTGCAGGAAAAGTGTGTGTGTGTTTGGTGGTGGTGGTGGTGGTGGTGGTGGGGGGGGGAGGTGGGGGGGTTAAAGAACAGCATGGGCGAGGATGAGATGAAAATAAGAGATTATCTGTGCAGGAGAGGAAACAGTTTGCGCTGCATCAACTCATGTTTGTCAGGTAGAAAACTGAAGCCCCCACTCTCCACACTCCACTCTCCAACCCCCGCCTGCCCCCTCCCTGTCCTCCTGCCCCCTCCCTGTCCTCCTGCCCCCTCCCCGTCCTCCTGACCCCTCCCCGTCCTCCTCGTCCTCCTCGTCCTCCTTCGCTGGCGAGGGAAGCAGGATGTCTTTCATCCAGCTCAGCCGAGGGATCAAAGCAAAAAAGGCTACTTGGCTGAAAGTGACCTCAATCTGCACCGCTGCACACTCCGCACCTCTCCAACATACACAATCCTATAGTTCTCCTCACAGCCCCCCCCCCCCCCTCCTTCTCCCACTGAACTACACACTTCCTGCTCGCCCGACTACCTCATCCACTTAACACGGGAAATCTCTCACCGCCTCCGACCCATTAATAGCACAATTTATAGCCTCCGCGTTAACGCCGGGACATGTTGGCTTTAATCTGCAGTGTTTCCACGTGCAGTATATCACACATGATCAGAGGAGATGATCAGATAGGAGCCGGACGAGCACGGCACCAGTGTTTGTGTTGCTTCAGTAACCTGTACACAATAGCATCACAACGCGCCGCACTTCAAAGAGCAGCCAGCGTCTGGCTTCCTCTCTGTGTCTTCTTTCTGACTGTTTTCACAACAAACAGCCTCTCTGCTTCAGCTCCCCCCACGCACGCACAGACACACACACACACACACACACAGAGACGCACACACACGCACAGACACACACACCCACACACACACGCACACACACACGCACACGCAAACGCACACGCACACCTACTGTAATGTATACACATACACTATTTGTGTACACTGATGCACATACTCTTAAACTTATACTTTCTTCAGAAGGTCAAAGATCAGTTGTCGAGTTAAACTGGACACACAGTGTGTGACACAATATGAAATCTGCAGGGAAGTACTTTGAAGAGGTATTTTTTTATGACATTGTAATTATGGTTTTATGGTTTTAAGGGACAATCCTTTCCACACCCACATAATCACAAATCTTGTAAAGATTCTTGTTTAAGACAAAAGGATATCATTAAAGAATAGCGTGTAGGTTTTATTGCCAATATAATGTATCTGTATTGACAGCAAAATTTCAGATATTTCAAACATGTCTAATTATGACCTTCTGGTATTCGGGGGCTGTTTAGTAACATGTTCCTGTTATTTTGTCCATCCTATAATATAAATATGATGTGACGTGTTGTTAGGAGTCTCGTGTGGAACATTAATTCAGGGAGGGTCTTCCTGTTAATTGATCCTGCTGATCTCTCATTAATCTCTCCCCTCCTTCCAGCTTTGAAGTAAAGTTTAATGCCTCTCCTTCACTCTTCACGCCCCCCCCCCTGCAAACAGCAAAGAAGCCAGAAGTTCATAAATACCACTCTTGGGCGCCCCCTTCTGGTCTGAAGCCACGTTTTCTATCCTCCCTGGAGAGACTTGGGCCTGAGGAGGCAGAGGCTGGCAGCCAAGGCCTGGATCCTCACTCTCATTGATTTAACAAAGGAAATGAAGACGTTTTATGAAATCATAGTTTTCAGAGCCAGTAACACTGCACGTTAAATCCAGTTAATATTCACTGAGGCCGGCTGAGTGTGTTCTGTCCTGACGGCCGATTAAACCCATGTGGAGGCTCACGAGTTAAAACCCTCTCTTCCTTTCACACGGCGGAAAGTGAGATTTAATTTAATGTTCAATTTTTGCACTGTGGTATTTTTCATCTGTCTCATTTTAATCCCCTGATTTCATTAATATCTTTAGATTAGTCCTTGTTTTTGTAATAACTGCTTCATATAATCTCACTTCTCAGGGAAATTATATTCATTAAAATCATTTCGATATGTTTTTCTCAAAGTTTGAGGCTTCAGTTTATTTTGAATTAAAGTAAACTGCTAGAGAGGAAAACAATTCCTCCTCTTGACAAACAGATTCAGCTTTGATTTGTTTGTTTGTTTGTTTTGTGTAATAAGATCTCACAGTTAAACTGAGTTAAGTGATTTGGTTACAGACGGATTTTTTTTTCTCAGAAAGTGATATAATCCTGATAATAAAAAACGTGTCAGCCTCACGGGACAGAGCCCATGTGAGCGATGAGGACAGAGTGTGAGCAGAGGGGATGATCTGGTTCTGCTCCCCTCCTGATTGCGACTGGCTCCGGCCCATCCAGCGCACAAAGAACCCAGAGCTGTAACCAGGTCCACCTGTATACAAACACAAACAGTTCTGCACACACACTCCAACCTGTCACATCCCATCACAGACAGAACACACACAACAACCCCCCCCCCCCCCCCCCCCCCCCCCCCCGCATGAAGGCTGTTTCCTGTCAGAGCCATGTTGCTCATCCAGGGTGGGATGGAGCAATAAAACCCGAGGAGGGGGTTTCACACCGCCAGCTATCGGAGGACGAGACGTGTCAGAGGAGGAAGTCATTCTGCATCTACTTCACCTCCACAGCACCCGTACGGGTTCCTCCTTATTTCTCTTTCTAGACTTTTCCCAGAGTGCTCGGGGGTGGGGGGGCCAATCCCAGCGGTGCCTCCTGAGACACAGTAGCCTGTTGTCTGGCCTGGGGTAGGGTGGGGGGGCACAGGAATGGTGTTATGAGAAGGCAAAGAACATGTTATGTTAACCTGGGTGGTAAAGGCCTGAACATATTTGGGAAAATGCTCCTTTATACCCTCTCACACCCCCTCGTCTCCTCCAGGTTCTCACCCTCAGCTGCTCGCCCATCTTTCCTGAACTTAAAGGGTCGTTTCGCTCAAATTACTTCAAGTGGTACTTATACGCACAGAAGCTTTTTGTTTTGTTTGCCCAGATTATAAAATGTCCCTGTCTGAGATTACCTAGCAAAGGGAATTCTCGTTTTGGTGCTCAAGGCATCTTAAAATCCACCAAAGATTTGATATGTACGATTGTGCTAATATTTTATATATTGATTTAACAGTTAAATTATATTTTTCCAATGGTTGTTTCAAAGTCTGCAGCATTCATCCATCCAATATCAACAGCTGGGGTTGTAGGGGAGCTGGAACCAATGGCATCAGGCGCCCAGGTAGCAAACAGATGTGAGCCACATCAGGAAATGATGCAGCTCTTCTGGGCCTTTTGTGGAGCGGACTAAATGGACGTGAACCCATGTGGGAAATGGTCAATGTGGCCAGAATAGCACAAAACAAAAAGAAAAACAGGGTATCTATGGTTGATATGTGGTATTACTGTGGTTTACTTATGGCCTCGATCTGGCATCAGGAGCAGACTGACCAGCTGCCACCATCTTGTGGGTCAGAAGACAGTGTGACGGTCAGGGTGAAGACAGTTTTGAGATGTGAGCAAGAGGTCGGACGCACAGTGGACAGGTCACAAGTGGGATTTGTCTCAATCTGCATGTGTTTGAACTGTGGGAGGAGAAAACCCACTTCACAAAGAAAATCTCCACCCAGATTTCAAACAGGGAACCATCTTGCTGTGAGGCCGAAGTTCAAGTAAACATTGAGCTTTCAGATATGCACTGAGGTCCGGACATTTTCCTGAAATCTTTTACTGACCTTATTGTGTGTCCTGCTTGACCTCTAAATGACCTGTGTTCTACGCCCAGTTATATATCTGCTGGTTTATCCAGAGTGAGGTGAGAACACTGGAGACGATGCTGCTGCTGAAGTGTTTCAGTCTCGTTTGTTGGTGATTCCCTTCGCCTCAGTTGAAGTGTCAGCAGAAATCTCATATCTCGAAAACCTGCAGCTAATAAAACCAAACTACCTGTTCGGCCACTTAAGATCACAGATATTATCACAGGTGTGTTTTTCGCCACCTTGTTGTAAAATCCTTCCCGCTCCCCCGCCGTCCTCTCTCGCTTCATCCATTAGTTACAGTGTGTTATCCAGCCACTGTGTCGAGCAGCGTGTCAGCACTCAGACTGAAAGGCTCTCTGTTCCCCGAACTCTCCCGCTTCCATTGTGTTCATCTGGATGCTTTTCCAAGCTAAGCCTGGCACAGGCCTGGATTTCCGGAGCCCAAAAATGTGAGCCCAGGGAACTGGACTCCTCCGGGAACGGGGAGCAGCGGGAGACGGAGCGCCACTCTGAAGCAAAACAAACCCGAATATCAGGGGTTTATTTAAAATCTCCTCGTCTTATATTAACAGCACCGCTACAGGCTAGTGATTAGCCACACATGGGTCAGGGGGCTCCTAAGCCGGACTTAATTTCCACTGGATTCCATATTTTGTGTGTTTTATGAGATGCTAACTAAGGACATTGAAAACACATCATTGACTCTACAGCAGCTTTGACATGGTTAGAATTTGAATATACAGCAGTTGAGTCCTTTTTCCATCACAAAGGCTTTTTGATCACACACATTTGTCGATATCATGTTTTCTGATGCGACTAACAAAGTGCTGCGACCTGCCCAGGTTACTGTAACGTCAACACTGAGCATATGATCTCACTGCAGCCATGTTTGACATTGAGGGATTCATCCGTGTTTGATGTCGTACAGTTGAAATGCCCTGCGCAGGAAGGAAGTGCTCACCCACTGGTCGCCTGTTCCATCTTCAGGAGCTCTATGGGAGGGAGGGAGGATTTCAGTGCAATATTTACAGTGACCTCTTCCTCTCACTGGCCAGGGGCCCATGGGAAAAAACTGGAGAAGACAAACAATGAACAATAGGGTTCAGGGATGAGCAATGGTGCCAGCGCCGCATGTGCCATTACGGGATGTGGCTCGCAGAGGGCTGGGGGGTCAGAGCAAGGATCAAGGCCCCAGCGGCGTCCCTCAGGAGCACACCTGGAGCACCTGCTCAGACGGAGCTATTTAAAAACATCAGTGGTTCCCTCGCAAAGGGAGAATACTGTCAGCAGAGGCTGCAGCGCTTTGAAGGAGCGGCTCAGCAACTTGGGAAATGTGGGGGTTTTCAAGAACTCATAGAAGGATGGTGCGAGTCCAGGCAGTTCTTTATCCGGTTTATTCAACATTGTGAGAACGTTTTTCAACAGTTTTATCATTTTCTTAGAGAGTAAAAATACATATCGCCTGATATACGATGAATGTGTGAAATTTGATGCAGTTTGACTACAATTAAAGGGACTGTTGGGCCTTAGCAGAGGTCTGAGATCTACTGAGTACCATCGTAGTTTTTTTTTATATTATTAAAATCAATCAGTAACTTTAGGGGAATACGTCCAATGATCCAATCCAAGCAGGCAGGTAACATTAGACTCCACCTCCCTCAAGGAATGCAAAGTGCGCCTGAAGCATCAGAACTCACTCCTGAAGAAACCCCACCGAGACTAAACCATAACGATGTTTTAGACTGTTGCAATATAGGGAAAAGGCTATGCTCTTTATTTATCTATATTTAAAAGCAAATTCTTCATTTTACTCATGTGAAAAAGTGAATGTTGTACTTTTACTTTCTCTACGGTACATTTCTCTCCATTTATTTGTTCTTTTCCGTAGATGCAATGTTTGGGTTCTTCCTCCACCGCTGCTGCTGCTGCTCTGCAAATGTGAGGCTGCATCCAGTTATTATGATTCTATTACTGTCTGGAAACAGTGCCCAGTCAAAACAACCTGCAGTGAATGAAACCACAGCTTGAACGTTTTTAAATATCAGCTTTTGCATGGAGTAGGCAAATGAGATGCAGTATTATGCACGATGATGAGCTGGTGGATGGATTTTATTACTTTCCCCTTTGTTTCCAGTCTTCTGGCTATAGGCTAAGCTAATCAGCTCCTGGCATCACTTTAAACATGAGAGTTGTATCTTCTTTTAATCTGATTAATCTTTAATCAGATTCAGTAGTTGGTGTGATGTGTCCTCATGTTCTCATTCATTGGCAGAGGCATGTACCAAGGAGGCCGAGATCAAAATCTCCCAGCGTCATTGGTTTAAGTTGCTGTTTACACAGACAAACAGCCCCTGTGTTGCATCAGCATCTGTGCAAACTCCCAAGTCACAGTTTGATCCCTCAATTATCAGATCAGCCTGTGTAATTGGACAATATGGTTTCCCCGGGGACTGGGCCTTGCCTTATCAGAGAAATTCTTTCTGCCCTGCACAATTTGGTGAGATAAATGTAATGGTACCAGCGTTCTAGTGTGTGCCTGGGTGGTCCCTGTTGCATTTCTAATGATGCTGCGCCTTTCCCAGAACAAGTGGAAATACCTCTGTGATGCACCGTGAAAAGAGAGACCATGCAGGAAAGAAGCACTGCTCCCACTGGGCCCAAGAATTCTCACACGAGGCCATCCAACACTTCAGAGGAGCCTGCATGCTGAGAAGTAACGCTGGTTTTCCTGCTTTTAGTCAAAGGTTTGAGGTGCATATGTTAGGACAAAGAGGAAGCTCTTCATTTAATGTATTTCACATTACTTTTTGATAAAATACATTTTTAAGAGAGATGTGCCGAATCGAAAACCCCTCACAGGGGATCAAATGCAAAATGTATTAACAGTGGTGAAATTTGACCAAATCAAGAATCACCCCGGTCAGCTTAATGATATTATGCAATAGTAGGATGTTAGTGTTGCAGTAGCTGAAGAAATATTCCGGTCTTTTACATAAGCAAAAATAGGGAGACAACAGAATACTCACTCAAACTGCAGGTCCTAATTTAAAATTTCACTCAAGTAGAAAGAAAGACAAAACAAAATTACTACAGAAGACCAAGATTAAAAACAATTATATAATATTCTTTTCAATAATTCCAAATCAAAAGAAACTTGTGCAAAAAAATACATTGTGACACATTAAGCTGAAAGATGTTGTGCTATAGTGCAGCTAATGTTATACAAGGGGTGATTGATAAGGTCAAATATAGTAGTCCCCTCTTTATTTTACATATTGAATTGAAATACATTTTTTATTATTGTGTTCGTTTCGTTTTGTTTTATGTTATTTCGTTTTATTTTATTTTATCTTATGTTGTTTTATTTTGAAGGCGGTGGCGGTGCCCGAAGCCGGAAGCAGTCAGCGGAAACAGGAAGTGTCCGCCGCAGTCGAACCGCTGTAAACAGTAAGTTTCTCTTGTCTCCGGTGAGATGTTTGTTCTCCTCTGAACCTCTGAGCTCAGTTCATGTGATGAAGAAGCAGCAGATTCATATTTAAACTCTTTTAAACGTCGCTACGACCAAGAACCACAGCCGCCGCTCGCACTTCCGGTGCAACGAGCTAGCTTGTAGCCTGCGCTAACGTTAGCTGTCAGATTTGTCAACAAGCCGATGTCTTGTCTCTCTACGAGCAGCGGTGTGTTGTTTGTGTGTTTCACTGTGTCTGACGACGTGTCTGTGATTGTCGGTGTCAGTAGAAGCAACTGACAGACGCGCCTGCAGCTGTCGTCATGCACAGTTACCTCTCGTGAGCTCTGCAGAACCAAGCCACGTTTAAATAATTCACATTTAAAGTCCATGTTGCATTGTTTGATCAGCAGATTCTCATATTTCTATATTATAAGACTTATCACTCATCGTCAGGCTCCTCTGGGGAATTCGGCTTACTGGAATCACACCAGGCTGTTTCTGTTTAGTATGAAAATTCAATTTAATATCGTACCAAACTACTACTGTTGTTTGTCATCTCTTGTATTAAGTCTCTTGTTTAAATGTTTATTCGTTGTTCTATTATATTTAGTACTTTACTGTAAATTTTAATACTGTGTATCACGTCTATTTTATGTTTATTACATCCAATTTTAAACTATTATAACTCTTCATACCTCTTTTATTGCTGCTTCGCTCTATGTGCAATGCCCTTCGTATGCTGCTGTAATGCAATAATTTCCCAATTTGGGATCAATTACGTTTATCTATCTATCTATCTATCTATCTATCTATCTGTTACTGGATTTGCAGCTGCTTTACAGATCTATCTCTTTCCATCATTTCTATTTCTTTTCTTTTGTTGCTTGTCCTTAATGTGATTTATATGGAGCAACCTTACATTGTAAAAAAGTAACATTTGACTCACCAGCAAACTTTATTTCAATTATCTAATTACTCTGGATAATCCACAGATCTATGTTGACACTTGCAGTCACATTGCCTGCAAGTGTACGAAATATTAAATTAAAAAGAAAGACTCTCCCTCTCCACCTTCAGAAACCACACATGTTAACTCTCTCCAATCAGCCACTAACTTAATTAAAAGTATAACACGTCAGTTTTGGGAGTTCTGCATCGTGAGAGACTTCAGTAACTACTCGCTGCTCGGTGGCATATTTCTGTCTTAGGTTCTCCAGACACTGTGCGGTGCCTTCCAGGAATAATAGATTAGGTAACTCCACTTTAACACAGAAATCAGGATTTCTTGTGCCGCTGCCTTTAAATTAAAGAAACAGACACATTGAATTGGGCTTAAAACTTTGTCCAAGTACTCAGATACTTGGACAAAATCTAGTGTTTACTGTTACAGTGGATGAGCTCATGAATCCGAAAGGCAGCCCTGCATTGATTGGACGACACTTTGATAGGAATAAACATTATTATTCAGTACGTATAATAATCAGGTTGTTTATGCATCACTGATTGTCAATGATATATTAATGTTTTATATGCAATGTCCAATCACCTTAACATTCTATTAAGCAACTTGACTGCAAGTGAAATTGATCTGTCACAGATCGGTGAAATGTGTCGGTTTATAAGTGGAAAGAAAACCTGGGAAGATCTACTTGACCAACACTTCCAAACCCCGAAGATTTGGTTAAATTTAATCCCATGTATTTATTTACAAGTATGAGGATATTGCTTGTTTGCTGTCATGTTTATTCTTAACAATCGTGAAGCTTGAACCTTTGAACGTTTGCCTTTTTTGCCTGAATTAGGTTTTAACCTCCCCTTTGAGTGGTTTAGAGTTTTCTTAGTTACTCGTTCTTATAAACTTGTTCTTTGACAACAAGAAAATGTAATCGTGCTTTTTAGTGGTGAAAACCCGACATGTGATACAAAACACTTGGGCCGACATCAAACTAAAGAACTGATTAGATGTGAGTTGATCTTTGTGGTTTTTGAGCCTCTTTGATCCCTGTTTGTGTGGTTTTGTGAAATATTGTTACACCACTTTTTCTCTCAATAGACTTGTCCCCGACCGTGTGTGTGTGTGTTTGTGTTTGTGTGTTTGTGCAGCTGATAGATCGTATGAGAGAGGGGATGAGAGGAAGTGATTGACAGGTAGATGGGAGGCTGGTGTCACGTCACAGAGATCAGTTGTCATCGAGCTCCTCCATCATTTAAGTTGACATGCATGTTAACAAGTCCTCAGCCTTCCAGGGAAAGTGGACAGAGCTCTGTGTATCTCCTCTCTTCCTCCTCCTCCTCCTCTTCCTCCTCCTCCTCCCTAAAGTCAGCACTGCAGCCGGGGGGAAGGAGGGGGCAAGGCTACACTGATCCATTTCCTGCCCCCCTCCCAGGGCTCTAATTGAAAAATTTGGGTGGCCTTGCTTGTTTGTTTTGGTGGAATGTGGTGTTTTTTTTTTTTTTTGTGCTTTTCCTCACTGCCGCTGCTCCGTCAGACCTCGAGGTGAATCGAGCACCGGGGGTCATACCGAGCCTTGTTTGTGAAGCGGCACTTCTCCCTCACCCCTGTCAGGCTCTCCACAGTCGGCCCTACCTGGTAACCCCCCGCCTGCTGACAGGCGTGCTGGGGCCACTGGTTTTCACAGTGTGGTTTCTGTGACCCAGTCAGACCTGGACAGCCAGAGAGACTGGATTTGGAAGTAGACTCGTGGAGTCAGCTCATTAAATGCAGGCCCCAGCATGATTCAGATTTATTGGAACCGTTAGATAATGACTTACAAATAAAAGCCAACTACTCTGATAATCAGTTGATAATTACATGCACCAGCGAGGTTGTGTTTTCACACATCTGTTTGTTATTTGGTTGGTTTTTAAGCAAGATTATGCAAAAACTACTAAAATCCATGACTGTGTGCAGTTTGGTAAAGGGACTGTTGGGCCTTAGTGGAGATATAAACTGTACTGAGGGACATTCTACCTTTTTATGGTTTATTTTTATAATTTTCTTTCCTGGTGTTTATTGGTTGTAGCGTCTTAATTATCATTATTTACTGTTTCTTGTTTTTTTATGTCACGACAAACAGAATAACTCAGGGTTTTAAAGATGTTCCCTTGTGCCCTGGAACCCTTTGGCAGGCTTTTGTTATACAATTCAGATTTGAGATGATTAAGAGTCATTTGATCAACTAATTAAGACAATAATAAGATTCATCTTGGTGCCATAAACCCTTTTTATCAACATTGAAAAAATAATCTTGACGTGTGAAGATGATTTCTGAATGTTATGTCTTTTTCACAATTAGAGCATTCTGTTTAACCATCGAATCTAAAAAATAAACAATCTATTAAACGCTTATTTAAATCTGCAAATAGATTAATCCATTATTTAGTTAGTCGCTTGTGGTAATGAATTATTTATCATTAATAGATCAAATGTTATTTTGGGCTCTGGGAACTTGTGATGGATATTTTCCTCTTTTTTTATATTTTAAAGACGGATAAGTGATTATTTAAAGATATTTGATATAATCTTCAGTTGCAGCCCTAAGTGAAAGTGCTGATTCTTACTGTAAGCAGCAGTGTTTTTATAATTTATAATTGCATGTGACTGTGGAGGGTTCTCACGCTGGTGCTGTGTTTTTTATGCAGAGCAGTCGGGGCAGCCGTGTTACAGCCTCGCTCTCGAGGGTTCAAATCTCTCCGTTCCACCGTGTCATTGGGCAGAGCTGCCTGTCTCCACTCGCCTAATCCTCCGAAAACATCTTCCTCCACTTGCGGGCCCATGCTTTATATTTCTGTTTATTGTTGGAGGATTTTAATATGGGAAATTGGGGACTTCGCTTCGTTAGTGCCTGAGCACTAAAGCACTTGAGACTGACAAACAAACAAACAGACAGCCCTAAAGATAACAAACCCTGTGGGCAGACATCATGATGGTAGGATATGGAGCCAGAGGCGCACATCTGATCACTCTGACCGTTCTCCCTGTCACGGAAGACTCTCCGTGATCCCTGGGACCGACGGAGAGGAGATGCTGACTCATTGTGGAACAACCCCGGACAGGCCAGTGGTCGCAGCATCTGTTTTTCAATCCACTGATGCATTTATTTGAAACGTAATACGGCTGACGCATGTCATGGTCACTTTTTTGGCTATTGGCCACATTGCCCTGGCCACATCTGAGAGGCCTGAGGTGACGTGGGTGTGCGTGAACACTGTGGAGGATTGTTTCAGGCTCCACCCAGCCTGTGTGATCAGGCCAGTCATCTCAGGCTGGGTCATGTTTGGCCCACTCTGTGCATTCAGAGGAGTCAGAGGGGATCTTTGATGGAATTCGGTGTTTGTGTAATGTTGGGGAGCCCTGGGTGAAATGGTGTTAGTGGGGGGGCTGTTGTGAGTATAGCCAGCGTCGAGAGTGAGCCCCTGTGATGGGCGTCGGAGGGGGTTGTGGTTGATGAGCTGTCTAAATGGGTCCCTTTGTGCCCCCTAAACCCATCATCTCTTTCACACACACACACACTGCCAATCACTGCCATATGTGAGTTACCTTTGAGCTCAGGGCAGCGTACCATCCGAGGTATGAACGCCTTATTCACGAGTCATGTGGCAGCGTCTGTGTTGATACGCTGAGTCAGGTAAACAGATTCCTATCTCTGCTAAGATGCAGAGAGTCGGCTGAACGCTAATCAACGATCAGGGTTTGGAGTTCACTCCTTAAATCGATGGTTCCCAGTGGAGACCTGGAGAGTGAGGTACAACAATGTTCCCTGACTTGAACCAGGGAAACTGTAATGACAACAAAGACCTAGATGGTTTGGATGATCATTCGTCTTCAGATCATAAATAGTTTATCCAAAGCCTCAATTTACATAAAGAAGGTTGAACAATAAGGCTTTAAATTATATCCAAATGAAAATGTTCTTGTCAATCGATATGGACAATTTTCACTATAGATTTGTCATTATTTTTTCTGTTTAAAGTTGAACTTTTATGGTTTTAAACTCTTACGATCAAAGAATGACAAACAAATCTGAGGTAAATCAGTTATGTGTTATAACTCCTCCCTGTGTTTGCTGAATATATAAATATTATACCGATATATTATTGTTGATGACAATTATTTTGAGATAAACATTGGTATTATTGCTCAGCCCTAATTTACAAATATTTAGAACCAGGATGAGCAGAAAATCTTCACAACGGACAAACTGGAATCAGAAAGTGTTTTGCCTCACAAATGATTTCAACTAATAGTTGATTAGTTTCATATATTGAATAATTAATTCATAAAGTCATCAGTGATTGTTTCAGTGATATCTGCGCATTATATTCTTGATTTTGCACAATTCTGTTATCCAAATTAAATATTTCCAACAAATTGAAATAAGCGATTGCTAAATTAGTTAAACATGTTTGAGGAGCAACAGTGAAACACAATTAATTACTATCAACATAATTATTATTTTATATTCTATTTTCCGTATTGTTATTTCTTAGAAAAATACATTTGACTCAGAGTGTCGGAGCTGTTTCATATCATTCAATCTGAAGTAAAACAGTAAATCTGGCATCTGTTACTTTTATTGTCTCTTGACTTTAATTACTTGCAACACAAACTGAACTTGTTATGTGAAATCACAGCATGCGTCCAATTTACATTAATGCTGTCTCCTGCAGGCTGGTTAACTGCAGCATGCAACACCTTTTCTTTTGACACCTGTGAACAACGGCTTATTAAATATTTAATAATCACAATCTAGATTCTGTCTGCTTTAGTCTCCACCCATGGCATTGTCTCTCTGAATCCTGCAGCAACTCCAGCAGCAGCTGAAAAGTCTGATATTCTCTGTGTCTGAAGGATCTGATGCATCCTGAGCTCAGTCTTCCCTCTTCTGTGAGAAAGAAACCCGCTGCTGCCATCTAGCCCAAACCGTCGAGCACAGCGTTTTTTGGGGGGTGTTCTGTGGTGTGTTAAAATGAAATGGTGTCGTATGACAAGAGGATTTGTTTAGAGCTTTAATGAAAAGTCTTTTGCTCCAGCACAGAGCCAAGGAAGGGTTGTCCCGCGTTAGCAGCGCTGCAAGAAGATCCCAAGCCTCAGACTTCCACAGCTACCACACAGATTAGAGCCAGCCCTGCTGTTTGTTGCTCAGCCTCCATGGAAAACAAACATGCCTCCTCAGCCCTATTACCAGAGAGAGAGAGGAGGAGAGAGGCTGGGGGGCTGGGGGGCTGGGGGGCTGGCAGCATCATGGTTGGAAGAGAATCGAGCATCAGGAAAGGGGCTATATCTGGTTCTGTGTTGTCATTGATTTAATTTAATCTGCAACAACATCCCTTGACACATGATGGACCAAAGTGGGGGGTATTTTATGGGGATCCTCTAATGCCCCCTAGAGGTTAAAACCTTTATCCATCTTGGGGAAAAATGCCGCCTCCCTCCCTCGCAAGTTTCCAGTTTTACTTTTCTTTTGTTTTCCTCCTCGTGCTACTTTAAGGAAAAAGTCATTCACTGTTCGGCCCTGGCTTGTATAAAGTTATAGTTTCTATTACCTCGTTTACAGGCTATTTGTGATTGTGCGTGACATGAGACTTGTGCAAGAGAACCCATAGTTTCAGTGTGATTTGGTGTGTGTGTGTGTTTGTGCACGTGTGTGTGTGTGTGCGTGTATGTGTGTGTGCATGCTGGTGTTATAGAGCAGGGTCTGGGCAGTGTTCCCGTGTCCATGCACAGCCCCCAGAGTAAAGTAAACACAGCGGCTCTTTTCTCATCCCAGCCGTCAGCAGGCTCTCCCCAGGCCCGCGCCAGAGACCACACACCCAGACCACACACGCACACACACATACACACACACACACATACATATATATACACACACACACACACACACACACACACACTGCCCAGACCTCTCCGCAGATCCTTCCACATACTAGCATACACACAGACCACACAACACCAGCTCGGGCCCCTCGCACGCAACCTAGCTGAGCTGTCATTCTGCCCAGTGTGTGTGTGTATGTGTGTGTGTGTGTGTGTCAGGGGGGGGGCAGGCTATCTGTATGTTTGTGCACGTGTATTTCCAAGTGGATGAGGGGGGGGGGGGGGTGCGAATAGGATAGGAACACTCCTGGAAGCAGAATGAGAATCATACAAAATAAAGAGCGCAGTCCGCTGCCACTCTAAACATGTGGGATTGATGAGGATATACCAGGCTCTCGTTTAAGGCCTGTTAACCTCTTATCTCCCTCGTGTCAAATCCGTAGCCCCCCCCCGTTTCCTCTGACAAGCACAGGGGCAGCAGCAACCTGAGGTAAATCCCGCCGGAGTTTTCTCGTTAACTCGGCGATGTCAGGGCGGCGGAGGAGGCGCTGGGGGGGGGGGGGGGCTCTGTGGCAGAAAGGTTTCCCAGAAAGGTGGGAGCTTTCTAGGTCAATGCATGTGTTGCAGCCCCACTGCAGCTCTGCATGCTCCTGTGCTCTTGGTTCAGGGTTTTCCTCACATAAATCCCCACAATTTCAAACTTGCTCACGGACACCGAGGGAAAAAGTTTGGATATTTGCTCAGTGCCGCAAGACAAATATTGGTGGGGCGTCAGTGTTTTCATGTGGTTAGTGCTGAAATGTATTGACAGTAATTGTGGTAATTAATAAACCCAAAGTTTTGGCTCTTAATTTTACTTTACCAGGTTTTCAGAATAAATACATTAACATGCTTTTTGACGCTAGAGACCTTTATTCCTTTCATAATAACAGAATTGTATTTTAATGTGAATTTGTGATAGAACAATTTTAGTCTACATTTCAACATTATGCAAGTCAAAGTCCCAAACACAATATTTGGACCCTGGTGTTTATTTGAACTCACCGTGTCTAATGAGATGAGACACGGAGCCTCACAATGTGAACAATTGTGTTGAATGTCAGGATGCACCAGTGTCCTGTGGGCTTCGAGCTTAACGACTGGTTGTTTTCTGTGTTAATTGATTGAGTTTAATTGTTTAGTCTATCAGATGTCAGAGAGTCGGGAACAATGTCACTCACAGTTTCCAGAGGTCACGTCTCCATCTCCTGTTTGGCCTGAACATCAGTGGAAAACTCCTAAATACTCCACCAACACAAAGAAACACGTAGAATTACCATAGTCAAGACATTTAAACTTGTATTTACACAAAAAGAAAATACTCACACAAATAGTGGAATCATCTAAATAGCTGCTGATGAATTTTCGGTTATCAAATCATCTCTGTTATGAAGGTGAAAGGTTTATAAAGTTCACATCCCTGCAACATTAAGCATCGATTTCTAAAATGTTTTCTACCTAAATGTAACTAAATCTATATATTATATATATAACTAAATTAAAATGAACAATATACTGAACTAAATTAATATTTTATCATTATTGTGATGAGCATTTTTGACTCTTTTATAGACATAAACACTTATTTCCAAAACTCGTAGATTAGTGAAGATCCTGCTTCCTCAACCTTTTCTTATTCCAGACATTTAACATTTTATTCCACGTCACATCGGTGCTGTTGAAAATGAAACCCCGAATATTTATAAATGAAAACACACAAAAGAATCATAAGATTAAAAAACGGCCTCGTCTGAGAATAATTAATGATTATTCATGCTGACGCGTGGTGGAATACAAGGCTTGAGTTTGTTTTTCTAAAGTCCTTGACTTTGACCACCTGCTCGGCTCATTTCAGTTTAGACCGAGCGTCCCTGTTACCTGTGGTCGGCCCGGTGTCACTCATCAATCTGTCAGCCAATCAGAGGACAGGCCTGGGAGACTGACAGAAAACGCCCTGGTCCATCAGGATCTCCAGAGGGAAGCGTGAGAGAGGAGATGTAAATCTATACCGAGACGGATTTTTGGTATTTAAAACCACAAGTGCATCTAATTTAAAGAAGCACTGTTTTATCATGTAATAAAATATATATTACATTAGAGCCCCTGCCGGTTGCAGTCCTGTAGAACTCATTAGAGACTTTATAACTGTGAAGAGTTGCCGTGAACTTGTTTCAGGTCTGCTGCGTGTGAACTCCTGCATTGTTTGTGGGGAATGTGTTTTGGCCGCGGCGCAGGAGGGCGGAAGCCTCCTTCAAGCTGCTTCGGAGACTCGGGATTGGTCGGCCTTTTCGGGACCTGGCAGTAATTTATTAGCAAACATCTGTGCTGCTGAAATACATCCTTTCATTTTCCCCTTTCCCCCCCCCCCTCCTCCTCCTCCTCTCATTTGGAATCGTTCCCTCTCGTCCTTTTACGCAGCCCTGACATGAACCAAGTTTCATGGTTGCTCCTTCTTTGGTACCATAAGCTGTACGGTATTGTGTGGGCTTATATGTAATGATGGGGTGGGTGGGGGGGGGGCAAGGGGGGGGCAAGGGGAGCAGGTTTATTTATTCTTCCCTGTGAGGTTTACATTCTTCCTTTCCTCTCTGCTCTCTGTCTGCTCCTTCAGTCTTGGCTCCGTTCTCTATTTTTCCTATTATCTGAGAGATAACTGCTGCAATACATACATTGCTTTGAGACCCGCGGAGGGGGGGGGGGGGGAATTAACACATATTCTGCCATATTCTGTTGGAATTTAATTTTCCCTGTGAGTTCTAATAGCCGGAGTATCTGTCTCCCGGTTTATTCAATAGAAGTCACTGGAATTAAGAATAAAAATGAATATATTTATTTCTATTCATGAAAAGAGGATTGTAGGTTCACCAGCTACGGTTTCATGTTGATATAACTATGATATATTGTTTTTTTATCCTAAAGACCTGGAGGATATTGTGTACTGAATACAAACTCCTCTACTAGTAAATGTTTTGTCCATTCAACTGCAGTAATTTGCTTTTATTACATCCTTGTAATTTATGTCAGCTTCTAGAGTTGTTAATAATGATTATTCTAGAACTGTTGATTAAAAATGTTGTTACAGTTTTTCTAAATTTACAAAAAATTACAACAATTACACATTATTTTGTTATTGGAGCCCAAACTGATATATTACATTTCTTATGGAGCAACAGTCCATAATTAGAGGATAAACATTTTAAGTGATGTGAAGCCGAGACCAGCACGTATTCAGATAGATTTAAACATCTGAAAATAAAAATGTTTTACTGTATAAATTATTTTCTCCCAAAATTTTAGTCCTGATTTCTTAATTCCCAGATCTCCTCTGTTTCTGTGAATTGATCCGTCAGTTTGTGCAGTTTGTTGATTGTTGTGTTCCTCACCATGTTGTTTACGTGCAGCTCCCTCTGCCTGTTGTTCTCCACGTGCAGGTGCAGATTGATCCGGTTCCCCCCCCCCCGCCTCAGGCCACCATGTCTCGCGCCCGTCAGCCCCCGCTGGTCACCGGCATCTCGCCCAAAGAGGGCACAGCCTGGACCAAGGTCACCATCCGTGGAGAGAACCTCGGCACGGGCCCGGCTGACCTCATAGGTAACACATTTATAACCACGCAGCTAACAACACACACAGCTCTGTGCTCTGTCGTGGTAAAGAGTTGTTTATATCTATGTTTATTTAATTATTTTCTGTTCAGAAATTTAAATGGAGAGAATGGTAATCCTTGTTACTTCTCCTTAATCTTTTTTATTTTTTTATACACATAAATGAATATGTGAAGATAAATACACATTCGTAAATATTTTGTTTGGATGATCAACTTTTATTTTGTGTAATAAACCCTTTTTTGTTTTACTAAGTAAGATATATGTTTATATGATAAGTAAATAAGTAAGTAATGATAGTAAACAGAACCACTTATTATTTCCACCTCTGAATACAAATCGTCATTTTGCACTACAATTTAATAAACATATAAATCTTAATAAACTCAATTAAAACTGATTTAGAAATTGTTCATTTTTATAATTTTGTTTTCCAGATTTCTAGTGATTAACTCTTAATTTAAACTGGTTCAATGTTGTTATTGAAGTAAAAACAAGGTTTAAAAAATGTGGTGAAGACAAAGCAAAAGAAAAAACATTATTAACTGAAGTTCATATTATTCCATTCCACAATTATAATTCGAGGTACATATTTGTTTGTATTTATTGTTTGTAAGATATTATGATGTTTAAAATTAAAACATTTAAATCCACTCACCAGCTTTGTGATATAAGCACATCAGCAGCTTTAATAGAAAAAAGCTCAGTTCAGAATTACCAAATTAAATATGTAGTTTTATATAATAAAGTTTATCTGCCGCTGTAGTGTAGTATTCTGACATATCTCCATCACACAAAACACCCATTTTAGGCTCTGAGCTTATCAACTTACATTAACATGAAAGTATATATTTATTTCACGATGTTCAGGAGCCAGACGGATGGATCAAATCCATATTGTTCTCATTCTGTGTTTGAACATCAAACTGTTTCTATGCAGATATTTTCCAATCCTTCCTCGACCCTACTTTTCTTTTTTAGGGGAGGTGGGACTGAGACCCACACCGCGCTCTGGGCTCGACTAGCTGTGCTTTGACCAGCGATTCAGGTCTATTTCTGACCAGGAACGTCCCGGGGGGGCCGGGAATTAGATAATTAGACAGGCACAACTGTGAGAGGGATCAAGTTTGCAAACGGAGAGAGCGGAGGCAGGAAATTGGGCTCTAATGGGCATGTTATTCACACTTTTACGGGCTATTTGTTGATCAGCTCACCCAAGCTTTTGTAATGTTTGACTACACACACACACACACACACACACACACACACACGCACACACGCACACAAAGCTTCTGGATCCCTCAGCTAGTGTCTAAATTGTTTTCAAGAGGGTTTAAGAAGAGGACGACAGATGAACGGGGCCAAGTTCACATTGTGCCAGTAATAAGCCACTTAGCTCTGAAGTGACACACGTTAGCTTAGAGGAGCTGAGTGAGTGGGAGGAAGGTCACGGCCACCCACACCCACCGTGACCCCAACTTCAGCTTTGACCCCCGGTGACAGTTCGACTAAACTTGCTGAAAGACGCCAATTCTGTCTGAGTGCGCACCTCTTGCTACAGATCGTCTGTGTCTGTGTGTGTGTGTGTCGGTGCTACACTTTGTTTATTTGTGCTGTCACAGTGCGTCTGTATCTCTCACCCCTTTCACCTCCCCCCCACCCACCCACCCTCTCTCTTCCGTCTCAGGTCTGTCGATCTGCGGCCATAACTGCCTGCTGACAGCCGAGTGGATGTCAGCCAGCAAGATAGTGTGCCGCGTGGGCCCTGCCAAAGACGACAAGGGAGAGATCATCGTCACCACCAAGTCGGGAGGTCTGGGCACCTCCACGGTCTCGTTCAAGCTGGTCAGGCAAGAGCGGATCGGTAAGACCCACACGAGACAGAACCAGTGAGGCAGAAGAAGAGTGTCGGCCTCTAAGGCTTCCCTCGTATTTGACAAGTAGCGCAAGAGTGTGACAATGATATCAAACTTAATTTAATTTATTTTCATTTCATTAATTTGTTGTTAAATACCTGATATATAATTTTCACCTCTCCTCCCAAATGTTTTATTATGGTTTTATTTAATTTGTCTCAAAAAGCTTTCTGATCTTTAGGACACTAACTTTAACTTTATTTGGATAAAAGAAAAAAGGAGGAAAATCGGGAATCAGGAAAGAGGAGCTCTTACTTTGAAACCTTTATATCTACAAAAATATAAATATTTAGACAAAAACACAAATAGAAAAACTGCGGACAAATAAACACAAGAAACAATAGAGAAACACAAAGAGCAAAGGGATTTAGGGAAAGTTTCAACAATCGATTGTATAATTCAAGTATCACTACATGTATTTGGATAAACACGTTTTTAGTCTTTTACTGATTACACCAGCCTCAGTGGTCACATGAGATTTTATATACAACTTGCGTGTTACTGTTTGCAGCATATGCAAATAAGTATGCTGTTATACTGGTGACTGTGTTTCTCTGAATTGCTGGTGAACATTTTCAGCTTCTAACTGAAGCTGAATTTAGCTTTTAACTGAATTAAAAATCTAAATAATGAAGAACTGAAGCTCTCTGGGCTTCTGCAGATCCGTCCTCCAGGACCTCACAGAACTGCAGTAGTTACAAGGCTGTGTGTTAGAAATAGACTCAAGCGGTGATAGGAACAAATATGAGGAGAGTTGATAACAATATCAAGTTATTAAAATGTTAGAAAAATGTACAGAGGCGTGATTTCTTTGAGCACTTTGCTGAATGTCTTTCCCACTAAACTCTGTCTTGATAAAACCACAGAAATATCTTTGGAAAACAAAAAATAGACAATATAATCGTGCCTTCTACATGATATATAATGTGCATGTTTGCATGTGTGCACTTTAAGGGGCACTGTGTATTTTGCCGCACATCTGGGATGTGTTGCAGAGTTCAGTGACGTGTGTCCCGTGTGTCCCGTCCTGCCCTGTCCCGCAGGTATCCTGGAGCAGTCGGCCGTGTGGGTGGATGAGATGAACTACTACGACATGAGGACCGACCGCAACAAAGGCATCTCCCCCCTCTCCCTGCGACCCAGCAATCCACTGGGCATCGACATAGACAAGTACAGACCGACAACACGCCACCGTGAACACTCGCGCTCCACTCGTTGACTCATGGTTTACATCCACAAACAGAAACAAACTGTCCCCATATGCCGGCGTTTGAAATATAATGCCAGCCCAGCAATGGCTGAGCAGCCTCTAACCACCGCACACAGGCAGTGGAAACAGAATAATTGTCTCTAAAGCGGAGGACGACGATAGAGAGGGATTAGGAACGAGCTAAATCCTCGACCCACACACATGCACAGATACCGCCCACACGCCCACACGCCTGACAGGGGGAGCAGGAGTTGTAATGTATAGTTTGCGTTGTCAGGTTCTGGCATTTCTGGGTTAGTGTTTGTTTGGCTTAGAGGGGCCGGGGGGGCAAGTGACCGCTCGTGACCAGAGACACGGCCCCCGTAAACAGGCCGTACCATTCACCCACCACCCGGGGGTCACACTAAACATCCAGCATGGACACGCTTCACGTCCCTCTCTGACAGTAACACGTGAGGACACTACCTGTGCTCGGCTTCCAGCGGGGGGGGGGGGGGGGGGGGGGGGGGATGTGTTGTTTGTGAAAGAGCATCTCTCCGTGGCCTGGTCTATCTTTGTGGTTGTGTACATCTCTGTGCAGTGACGTCAGCGGACGGTAATTCAGCTGCAGCTGTTTACGCCAGCTGCTTGTTAGCATCATACTTGGCCAAGTCATAAAGCAAGTGTTTAACAAGTGGAAACTGATCAATCGCTAAATTAGAACAGGGTGAACCACACAGAGTAGCTCCTACATGGAGTTAAGCTGGAGCTGCTGGTTGACCTGACATTGAAATACTGTCTAATGAGGGTTTAACCTGGACATATAATGTGTACATCACTGAGGTATAATAACTGCAGTAATATGCAGTGTATGTAAATACACACACAGGATATATTTCTCCATTTACGCACGTATGGAGAGTAAACACTAAAACCAGGTCATTCTAACCTTTGTCAGTAATGTATTGCTCGTTATAGACAATCTGCGATGACCTCAGTTTATGTAGCTGATTGCTACACAGCAGATGTTTCCTAGAAAATGATCTACACGTGGATGTGGTCTCCTCTACCTCACACATTCCCTGTGTTTTAACACTAGAAGGGTTTAAATCAGGACTTCAGCTCAGTGGTGGATGTATGAATGAGCTGATGCAACCTGAGGACTGCAGAGGAATTCCTTTGGAAACTTCAGGCATGATTTAGTCTCTGTAAAAGGTGCAATGCTGAAATTATAAAACTGTACCGCATCTAACACCTACTGGATATTGACCTTGAATAGTAATAAACACCATCTACTTATTTGCAATAACATTAAATCCCATTAATTGTCTAGAATATGACGATAGAAAAAATGATCTCCATCTTAGTTCTCTGCTCCGTTCCTGCATCGTGTGTATGCAGCGCTATTTGTGACACAATTTGCTGTGTGCTCGCTCATGCACTTGTGTTACCGTGGCTGTGTACATGTTGTGTTGGATTCAGCTGCCGTTGTGCGTGCTTCTGCAAGTGCCATGCAGTGGTTTTTACTCTTTAGTCTGTTTATTTGGAATCTGTTGTGTTGGAGAGTAATGATTATGTGCTTGTTCACTCCCACTACTGCTATTGATTGAATGAAATCTATGGGAAAAGTCCGTAAGAGGCTGGTTTATGATTCATTTATTGAAGTAAGTGAATAATATTAGGAAGCAGGGGAGTTAAATACTGTACCGGCCCTGTGTGTGTGTGTAGCTGCAAAGTGGGTGGTGGTGGTGGGGGGGTTTGGTTTGTGTAGACCACGGGTCATTAGTAGAGATCAAGACTCCCTAATGAGTCCTGGGTCCTCCAGGGGCACCCAGGCGTCACACACTGCACTTCCCACGCCAAGCTCTCCCAGCCTGGCCACTTCTTGGCTGCACACTGCCCCCTGCTGGGAAGGATGCCGCCAACATCAAATCCAAAAGATCTACCCTCACAGTTCACACAGTTACTTTGCTGAGCTCCACTCAATTACAGTTTGTCATTAATATATTTATTACATTTGTCTTTTTTTCTCAGAGGCAAGATCCCACAGAGTGACATGGAGCTGACGTTCCCAGGAATGAGTGGAGACTTCACCAGTGAGAACTTCTCTGCCACCTGGTACCTCATGGAAAACCATTCAGGATCCAGGTGGGTCCCACGGATTTCAACCTATCATCCCTCATTACCACTTAAACCACTGCTAAATGTGGATTTGGTCTGGACAGTTGAAGATTAATCAATAATTAAACATAATGGTTGTGTTGAGATCTCTATTCTGGGGGATGTAAAGGGCTAAAACTACAATTTAAATAAAAACACGCACAGAATATTGTTACTTCGACGTTATCTATATATATCTGGATCTGAACGTGGTCAGTTGATGCTTCTCAGAGCCGTGAGGTTTGTAGAGGAGGTAGCTCGCTGACCCAGCAGCCCTGAGACCAGTTGACTGTCATGTCAGGGCAGAGGAGAGTTATTTTGGACTCTCCTGGCTTCCTCTCCCCCTGCGTAGCCTTCCAGTAACCCAGACCCCAGGATCCAGCATGACCAGGGGTCTCTGTTTGGACCTTGCTGGGTGGCTGTTTCTTCCTGCGGAGGAAACCTCACTCAAGAGTCTGAGACACAGACACACACACACCCACACTGAGCCACAGACGTGTGTGTGTGTGTGTCCAGAACTCGTCTTTCTCTGCACAGACGTGAGATACTTGCTGCACACGAGTTGTGTAGCTAATAACAACAACTCTGCATTAAAGTTGGTCTTTCAAGGTACTCAATGCTGCTTTACAGGTTAAATATAACAAAACAAGGACATACATTAATAGTTGAAATGGAATAATTAACTATTATATGAAAGTCTATGTGAACAGCAGTGGTTTATAGATTTTATAATATGAGCAGGATGGGACAAGAATTCAAACTAATAAGTTGTTCTCTGTTTTCTAATTACTGTCAATTTCATACAGGATTTCTGCAGGGTTTAGATTCTATAATCTGAGGTCTTAAAAATCTCTTAAATACGTTCAAATGATTTGTATCAGGTCTTAAATGCGTTCAGGTAGGTCTAAATTATGTTAACCTTCATTTATGTACTTCTGCAAACACGACCAATGGGAACTGATAACTGTAAATCATAAATACACAGCATTGATCTTAGTTTCTCTGTGGGAAACACTCCTAATGTCTCCGTCTATAGTTTGAGAGATAACGTGGTGTTTCCAAGGTTATTCTCTACTTCACCTTATCTTCATTTATGGGGGAGTGTAAGTAACTCTTGAACTCTGATATTACCTCATATCTGTTGTACTTTACTTAAGTCTTAAGTTTAATTCATTATGGTCTTAAGAAGTCTTATATTTAACTTGTTGAAACCTGCAGAAACCCTGTAACATATGTCGGTGTTTTCACTGTCGGCTTCACAAAATAGTTTATCTGGATATCTCACCTTGGCCTGAGGGAAAAGCGAAATAAAAGAAACCAATCAGCACCTGCAGAATTAACATCTTGCAAAATCTTGTCCTTGTTGTTCTCCCCAGTTTTGAGCACTTGAAGTCTGCAGCCAGTAACCTGAAGAAGCAGGCCACTAAGAAGAACGAGGGGAGCCTGGCCTACGTGAAGGGCGGCCTCAGCACCTTCTTCGAGGCCCAGGACGCTCTAGCAGGTGAGAGGGATTAACACGTCTTTCTGTCCGCTGGGCAGTCGCACCAGACGCTCTATAATTCATCACTCTTCGTCTCTGCTCAGAAAGGAGCTCTGGATTTTTCTGGAAAGTGTGCACACGTGCGTCTTGGCATTTATTTCTTTCCCCTTCCCACATGTGGTTGAGCAGCGGTTGATTAAATGGGCTCATTTGGACGCCGTGTGAAAAGCCTGCACCTCGTACCACTGCTACACCGGCCAACCACAACACGGCTAATTCACCTTCATCAAAATGAGATCAGCTCTCACCTGTCACACACGTCTCCCCCTGGACGTGGACACACAAACACAAACACACACACACACTCTCTCTCTGTGGCGTTCTGACGCCAGAAGGAACTCCAGGTAGCGGAGACTGACTGCTGTCGCTCTGCCAGGTACCTCGAGTCAATTGTTCGCTTCATCATTCATACTTTTGTCTGTTTACTCTCTGCTCCCGCCGAAGCCGCTCAGTTACTTCCGCGTGCTATTTATACGCACACGTTTCTGCCTCCATCATTATTATTATTGCTTTCCGTGTGTTTGCGCCTTGGTCGGGACAGAGGCGATGTTTTCATTGTTAGCAGCTGAATCTAAATAAACGAAGCAGCCCAACACAATGCAGACCAGAGTATTAGGCCTGATAGAGCTGATAACAGACCCAATATGACCAATGGGAACAATGCACAGTCATTCTCACGTTCACACTGAGCGTGCCTACTGGGTGCCCACTGCCCCAATGGGAAATGTATGTTCAGACTCCACAGCCGGAGGAAACGGTGCAACATGAGTGGACTCAAGTGACCTCTGATCCCCGAGGTCCTAGTGGTGCTTTATGACTTGTCTCTGGAATTATATCGGGAGTAGGTTTCAAAATCGAAAGTCAACTTAATTGTCTATTGCTCCACAGGCTCCACCCCTCACCTGAATGTGTGATTCACATGTTGATGTTGTTGTTGTTATTGTGAAATGCTCTGACCTGAACAAAGCTCCTGCTGCGTTCTGCATGTGAACGACAAACTCTGAAAACAGATTTTGTTAATCCTTCAAAATTAAGGATTTCTCAGAAATGTGACCTGAGAATTTCCCGAAAATGAATACTGTTGTTGCTTTTGTCTCCTTTTGATGTTTGTTAACGTGTTGACCATAACAACCCAGAAACATGGTGACGCTGCGGATGTGACTCCTCATGCAACCTCGTCCAAATGACCCAAACTTAATCAAACACATCTTTTTGTGTAAGTGTTTTCAAGTGTGTCCACCAGACATTTCTCCACATTTGAGCTTTTTGGTCCCGGTCGTAATGTCTGGCCACGACATTTTCAAAACTTAATAATGTACAGGATCAATTATAGAAAGCTTTTACTGATTATAAATATAAATTAACCTAAAATAAAATGGCTCCAAATGGCCCCAAAAAAATGCATCTCTGCTTCAGGATGATGGAACATTTATATAAAATTAAATAACATTACAGCAGGAGCTCACTTTCTCCAGAATATCTGCTGCTGAAATATCATACACCTTCAACTAAATCAAATTTCACTTCCACAAAAAAAAACATTGTCTCACACTTGGACCAGCAAATTGATTTAAAAGTCCAGGACTTATTACAGCACCACGACTTCCTTTTTCGGCCACGTTTTGGCTCCCGGTCATAAGACATCAAGTGGTGGCCCCGAGTGGAGAGCTCAAATGGAGATATTCTGTATCCTGGGCACGGTCGGCCAAACCGACATACCAGCCGGCACGCTGCGAGCAGCCAGTCCGCTCCAGGCAGCTCTGCAATAGCTCACTGCCAGGCCTGGTTAGTGCAGCTGTTTGAGCCACTGTGAATCCTTTCTTTGTCTTTCAGCAGCTTTTGGCAGCTCTCTGTTGTCCAGGAGTCCGTCCAAATGAGCCTCACCTGAGCCGGAGCCGTGAAGACTTGAAGGAAATGAACATGGCGCTTGTGTGTTTTCCTTGTTCCTTGTGAGGAGGCTGCTGCGGCGCTCACAGCCTCCTCAGTCATCATCAGGACATTCACGTCTCCTCTCCTGTTTATTTTCACTTCTGCTCGCATGTGAGATTTTTATTGATGACTTTAATAGATGTCTGGGAGTTATTTTTAATGCAAGTGCGCTGCTGCTGGCAAGAGGGAAACACGGAAGAGAAGCCAAATCCGGAGGGAAATGAGGCGGAGAGAAATTATTTCGAGCGAACTTCAGAACTCTGACTCTGATATCCGTGGGGCTTCTCTCCCTCCTTCTCTTTTTCTTGTCCCCCACTAATTGCCTCTTAATTGCTCTCCATTATAACTAACGTCTTCAACAGTAAAAACAAAAGCTCATGTCTATATTTGGTGAACTATGAACTCGATGCCTAAGCACACAGTTTAGACTTTTTGCTTTTGAACATCACACATATTTCTCATTACTGTGCGGTTTGGGTCAGTGAGCTGATGTTGGTGTCTGGCAGCTCTGGAAGCAGCAGCCGGCTCTTCACTACGGTTTTATTATTAGGTTTTTAAAGGAGAAGTGTCTGATCAACATCCTCACGAAATGTGCATGATAAAAGGAAAGAGCTGGCCCTGGATCAGTGTCCAGCCTTTCATTAATTTAATTGGATGTTGGTCAGAGTATTTATCTAAACGACACTGGTAGCACATGTGCTTTTTAGATTTAGACAAAGGAACCATCCAAACCACTGGATCAATGTTTCTGATTATTATTATAAGTCATAGGTCATCATTATCGATGTAAATCATTGTCGAATGTTACTTTGCATAAATATTATATACCTACTTTAAATTAGGGACAAGATAGACCATAAGTATGTGATTGACAAATTGTATTGGCAGAAATCCTGCTGACATTTTGGAATTGATATCATGAGAAAAATATCAGATTATTTATTAGAGTGTGGAGACCTGACTTGACTGTCTTCTCACTCGACTGGGACGAGTTGGGACCGAAAGTTTTCAACACTGCAAGTGCGTCCCCCCCCCCCCTCCCCCCCAGAACACGCTGACTTGCCTTTACTTCAACAAAATAATAGTTTATATATAATTATAAGCTTTTTGTATTTAAGTGTCTACTTGTGGATTATATTTAACTCAGAGAATTGATGCAACTTCCTGATCTAAACCTTTTTTATCAGAAAATTGGAAGAATGGGCTAAATGGAGCTTTATATCAAATACTATATTGTCAATATTGTGGGTTTTTCATCGTTTCATGGCTTGTTTGAAGTCTTTTTATTTTTATGCTTCAATTTTTTTTTGCATTTTTTACTCACTGAACTGGTATATTTGTTTGTTTGCTTCTCTACAGAAGTTTCTAAATGTTTTCGTAGTGAGGAACCCACTGGTTCTGTAATAACTCCGTGTGAACCTCCACAGGGCGCTGAGAGAAATGGAAAGTTTCTGGCCCTGGCGTCTGCTTGGTTGTGTTGAGCCTCAGTCACCGACGGAGACCTGCGTCTGTGACGGACACACTCGGGCTGATTGACACACTCGGGCTGATTGACAGGCTGACAGGCTGTCAGGGAGTCCGGAGTTGTTGCGACTGAAATGTTGAAATTTGAGGTTTTTCATTGTTGTGTGAAAAGGAAGTCTCCCAGCGATGCAGGAAACGGAACGGCTACCGTGTTCCAAAAATGCCAGATTCCCAGGACCTATTCCCTGAGCCCCCCCCCCCCCCCCCCCCCCCTCTCTGCCCCAGCAGGAGTCAAAACATCTCCCACTTTAGAATCCAGGGACACTGTATTTTATTCGTATTCGGGTTTTTTTCTCAGTGGTTCCAGGAAGTGAAGCGGGAGCTGCAGCTCTTCCTCAGGTCCTCGGAGCGCGTGCTATCCGGACCCTGACGTGATGTTTAGGTTAACGTGACGTCATCGTCCCTTCAGTGTGTGACAGACGCAGAGGACACACAGCTGGCTACAGGGCAGGGGGGGGAGGAGATGTGAAGCAGACCTGCAGTGTGTGTTTCACTCTTCCTGTATGTTCAGTCCTATCAATCCTCTCCTCTCACGTATACACTCCCACGTCTACGTGCCTTTGTCCTAACCTGCATCTGGACACGTTCTCTGAAGGTCCAGAGCTCCACGAAAGGGCCGGCGACGTCTGCACTGATTGGGCGATGGCCTGTTTGAACAGCATGTTGTAGGAATACCTCGGTCTCTGCCTTGAGGCTTCTGTCTGTCAGAACGGACCCACATATTTATTTACAGAACTCTCCCCCCTTCGCTTTGCCTCCCGCTCCCTCCGAACTCCGCCAGCAGCCGGTGTTTGTAGTGGAACAACTGGGAGAGAGGAGAAATTAGAGGATCGTTATCCTTTTTCTTTTCTTTCACGCGTTCTTGTCTCGCAGCTTCATTCTTGAGATGTCTTCTCGTTGCATATTTGAGTCTCTCCACAAGTATGCATGAGAAGGTCGCCTAAACCTTCTCCACCCCTCTTCCACTTTGTCAATAAACCCTGGCTGCAGCTCTCAGCACCCAGCTGCCCACTGCTGCACACCATTTATTTATTCACTGGGAGAGCCACACCGCTCGTTCTCCGTCTTTCTCTCTCTCGGTTTTCTCCCCTCATTCCCTGTTTTCAAATGCCCCGTCCCGCGTAAAGCTCATCATGCTCAGTGATGGATTGAAGCCATCACATAGTTCCTCCCTCCTCCTCCTCCTCCCCCTCCTCCTCCTCCCCCTCCTCATCTATGCAACAGTCATGTTTGGCGTCCAGACGTCCAGCTCCGCTCTCCCTCATGTTGTTTTTCACAAAGTTGAAAGATTTTTAGATTGTCAGTACCTCCAGGTCAAAGGGTTCCAAATGTCCCAAGACCACCACACTGTGATATTAATTGCTTGGGTGAGGTGAATTGATCCAGTACAGTTCACCACTGGGACAGGGACAGAACCTCTGCTGCGTGGGAACAGGCTCAAGGGCGGGTGGAGGGGGTTTCAACCACAGCAGCAGTGGGTGGAGAACCACTGAGGTTATCTCCCATCTACCACTGAGTGAGAGCCTGTTTATTGTTTTACCTTCGGTTCCTAATTGAAAATGTTCCTGTGTCTGGGGATCACACGTTGGTGCAGGGACCCTTAAATTGTGTTCCACATTTCTCACGTTCATTTATTGTTTCTCTTAATTTTGATTTCAGCGATTCACCAGAGACTTGAGTCCGATGGCACCGAGCGAGTCGAGGGATCAATGACCCAGCGACTGGAAAACATCCTCAACAGTAAGTGTCTTTCATCTAAAATGTTTTTTTTTTATTAAGTTACCTCCTGATGCAAGTGTACAGATCTTTGAACTTTCCCTATAAACACATCCTTTAAGCACATAAAGCCCCTAATTCAGTTGTCATTTCAAACATGAAAGCCAATGATTGTGACACATAGTTAACACAGAGAAGATCACATAAAAAACTAGATTTGTTTTTAAATTCATTGTGAATTATCTTCACTTTTGGTAGTTTAACCTTTAGAATGAGAGAGTCGGTTTTCAGGAAACTCTCAGAACAAACTTTTATTTAAAAACACGACCCTTTCCAATCCCCTTTTTGCAGTTTATATGAATTTCTTCCAAACATGGGCCTATGTAGATAGATACAGTCAAACAAGTCATTAATTCAAAGTACCTCGCCGATCTTTTCAGCCCTCGACCCAGTGCATCAAACACACAGCACTGAGTCGCTAACTTAAAAAACAAGAATGTTATCATCATGAAAACTCAGGTTCAAGAGTGAAAAATGTGAAATATTCCTCTGTTCGCTCCTTATGTTGTTCCTCCGTCGGACTTTCTGTTTTCGGGGGAGGGGTTTTGTTTTGATTAGAAGAACTTGGGTTTTTTCCTGTGACACGGCACATCGGGGGGGTGGGGTGGGGGGGGACCACCAACGAAGCCAGCCAGTTCCTCCGAGCGCTCTGATTAAGAGATAGTCGTCACTTTCTCCTCAGTCACTCGCTCTCTGCTCCTGCTCCTCTCTCCGTCAGTTAACACACAGAGAGCAGGAGGAAAACCAGAGATCGACAGTAAGAGGGAAATGTGGTGTCGGCATTTATTTATATAGTATCCCAGGCTCTTAATTTTCTCCTGGCTCCTTTGCCCTCACTCACTCTTGCTCTCTCTCTCTCCGTCTTTTCTTCTCATAGGAGCGAGTGATACAGCCGATACTCTTTTCCAGGAGGTCTTGGGGAGGAAGGACAAAGCCGACTCCACACGCAATGCACTCAACGTGCTGCAGCGTTTCAAGTTTCTCTTCAACTTGCCACTCAACATAGAACGCAATATCCAAAAGGTAGAATTCAAACACACATCGACCGGCTGTGTGAAGTAAAGCAAGTTCATCCACAGAGTGTAGAGAGATATAAGGTCATTCACCAGGAGAGGAAATCTCTCATTGCTCCGGTTGATGAAGGTTATAAAAATCTATTCTGCACTGAAGACACTTCCCTGATTGGTCTGGTTATTTAAAATGGTTATTCCAGTCATAACAGGACGTTGTTGCCTAAAAATAGGGCAACAGAGAAAAATGTGTTCACTGTACATTGCACAAAGTCCTGTGGCTCGCTGCGGCCGGGATACTTAAAAAACATTAAATCATAAAAACTAATGGATCCATCAAGAAGCTTCTTAAACCAGCACCATGTGAAACCTTGTGTCACTGAGCAGAGCTGAGTTATATTGCTGCAGAGGTCTGATAGAAACTATTAGAGATATAATTCTTCATCAAAATCTTTAGAAAAAAAAGGGAACTAGGACCCATGTGATATATTATTGATGACTTACATTATTTTAATGTTTCCAATAATGTTCAAACCAGTGTTATTAATAGTTGTGGCTGTAGATGTTTGGATATTCATATCAGTCCGTGGAATTAAACTTCGAACTTGTAAATATTTTCTTTACCATTGTTTATGTGTTGACAGTTTTTGTCATGATTTTTAATACAGTGTTCACATTAAAATGTATTTAAAAAAAAACATTTATTTCACAGATAGATAAATACAGAGGTCGTTGAGCACAATACTTCAATTTGTTATTTCAAAGTTTAAATGTATTTTTATTCACATATCTGTCTCTCTAGAGCTTTGATCCAGAGGGAGGAGCCAGAGAATTTTAAACACACAGCATGTCATGATGGATAAGTTCAAAATAAACCGAAGTGACTTCCTGTCTTTGCAGGGCGACTATGACGTGGTGATTAATGACTATGAAAAAGCCAAATCTCTGTTTGGCAACACTGAGGTCCCCGTTTTCAAAAAAGGTAACAGATATATATATTCTGTTAATTGTTTTCTTCCAGCTCTGTCTATACAGGTTTCCATGATTGTGAATATGATTATCTGAATGTGCTTGTCCTCTGTGTAGTGTACGCTGAGGTGGAGACGAGGATCTGCTCTCTGAGAAGTCTCCTGTTGGAGAAGCTGTTGCAGACGCCGTCGACCTTACACGACCAGAAGCGATACATCAGGTCTCTGTTCATGTTCATAACCCAGAGACAGTTACTTCAAATCAAGTGTCAGTCGTCGTGTTGTGGTCTCTCACACGTCACTCACACAGAATCGTTCAAAAAGCTAAATCCCCTGCACATCTTGCCTTCATCTGTGCTGGTAACACAGTCCTCACGAGTGTGCACCATCTGCAGACATCAAATATAAAGTCATGTCATTTCTCCCCCACTCCCTTCGGTCTCTCTGATGTGTCTGTGTCATCGTTACCAGAACCTCTCTCTCCGTCTGCTTTCCTCTCAAGGCCTCTCACTTTCCTGCGAAGGCTCACCAGCCCACTCAGCTCTCTGTTGCCCCACTCTCTTGTTTCTGTTTATATTTTTCTCTCTCCTTTGCCTCTCTCTCTCTCTTTTTCTCCTCCCTCCTTCCCTCCCTCCATCTGTCCATTCATACTTGTGGTCTCACCCGATTTATTATTGTTAAGACCGACCTGTCAGGATCACAGAGACCAGTTCTCAACCGCACGGCACCATCTTTCATCCTGCTGCATTAGGCACGGCTCTGAACGCCCACTCAGCTCCTGTTTACTCTTGCCGTGGATGGTGGGAGCCGTGTGTGTGTGTGTCTTTGTGTCTTTGTTAGTGTGTGTGTCCCTCAGACTTTTTGTAAGATGCCACCTAATGAGAAACAAACGAGTGGCTGGGTCAAAGGATGAGAGTGGAGGGAGCCAGGCCTCAGTTTAAAGTGACTCATCTGAGATCACGCAGGTCATTGAGTAACTTTCAGGACTCAAAACCTCTGAGAGAAAGATCCTCTGCATCATTTTCTACTTTCATTTCTATTTTTTTATGTAGACAAGTTCTCTGCATCTAATTTTAGCACCTGAGAATAATCATTATTCGTGTGTTTTTGCTACTTTGCCTGAAAACGTGACAGATTTTTTTGAAATTACTCATATTTCCAAATAATCAAATTAATACACGTTGGTAAAACATATCATAATGATTTACTGACCAATATTTGTGTTTATACAGAAACCATAATCCAGGATGTGGTTATTCAAGAAGTGGAAACATCCCCTCCGTGCCACAGATATTGTTTCATGCTACTTCCACTGGAGGGCACCACATTCAGACATTTTTCAAATATGCATTAGTTTTAAAAGGATTTTGTATGTAGAAAACCACTGTGATAATATGTTTTCGTAAGTTCTGCTTCTTTGGTACCTTAAACTGTTACTTTATGGAAGCTGGATGATTTAATTTAATTCCCATGACCTCTGAATGCACTCAAACTCTGAGTATAGAAACATGGTAAATGAGAATCCAGTCATATAGGCCACTGGGAATCACTGGTGAGTCTTTTCCACCAAATCAGCTCTGGTTTTCGACCTGATTCAGGTGTTATCAAGTGAATCTGCTCACTATGCTACCAGCTTAGAGCCACACCATTTTAATCAAGGTTTCATCCTCCACAGAGGGAGCTGCACAAAACACTGGAAGTAAATAGTAGTTAATTTAAAGTGTTTTGAATGCACAAACTGGAACCAGTCCACTCCATGTTGGTGGAAAATGGGTTTGAATGGTGTGACCGTCACTACTTCCCCTAGAACACATGTGTAGTTTGCTTTTCCCTGAATCTAAAGTTGTCACTCCCGTGTGTGTGTGTGTGTGTGTGTGTGTGTGTGTGTGTGTGTGTGTGTGTGTGTGTGTGTGTGTGTGTGTGTGTGTGTGTGTGTGTGTGTGTGTGTGTGTGTGTGTGTGTGTGTGTGTGTGTGTGTGTGTGTGTGTGTGCAGGTACCTGTCTGACCTGCACGCTCCAGGTGACCCGGCCTGGCAGTGCATCTACGCTCAGCACAAGTGGATCCTGCAGCTCATGCAAAACTGCAGAGACGAGTTTATCAGTGGCCAGAGAGGTGAGAAACACACACTCACAGACTCACAGACTCACACACACACACATCTGAGCCGAGTCGCCTTACACACAAAGTGAAAAGCCCCTATTTAGCATTTTGAATCATGGGGCTGGGGGATGTCATGTGAGTCTGAAGGTGGCTGAGGAAAGAGAGAGAGCCAGCTGCCTGTCCGTCCTACCAGCCTGCAACCCCCCCCCCCCCCCCTCCCCCCTCCGTCACCACCCGCCCCGGCCTGTTCGACTCGCGGGCCGCGTGTTTATTGTTTCATGAATATATGAATAAGATGAAAGTGGGGGAACGCTGGCTTCGGGTTTGGGTTTCAGGGCTCGACATGTTACTGCGCACACAAACTCACACGCAGCTTCACAGATGGATTGGAACAATTAACCCCAATTAAGCTGTTCCTCTGTTAAATCAGCCAGCAGAAAAAATGTGGATGTGAAACCGTCCGCTCAGGAAGAACAGCGATTCGCCAACCACACACACACACACAGACACACACACACACACACACACACACACACACATACTTACTCAAAAGCACCCACACAAATACAGTGTGAGTGGGTGGCTGCTTCACATAGTGCAGCTGGAACATAAACATGTCTAATGCTAAGGGTAATAGTGGTTTCCGGGGCTCGGGCTTGATGGATCTGGGGGTCGGCTCACTCCCCGCCTCTCCACAGTTAAATATCAGCTTGATTATCATGTCAGGGAACAGGGATGGCCCCCTCTCACTGCACACAGGCATTCCTCAGCAGAGCAACATGTGGCAGGGAGCGAATCTGAAATCACACGTGCATCACACGGAGCTCAGCTATTCTGAAAAGTCTAGATTCCTCCAGCCAGCCTGTTTGGTACAGTTCCTTCTTTAAACATTTGCGAGGCTGAATGTTTAAACCTGTATTTTTTTTACATCGATTTTCACAGTAGTTTCCCGGTTTGTCGCTGCCAACAACTGCTGAATAGTGGAATAATTAGAAACCATTGGCAGGAGTGGGTTCTGTTCACATGCGTCCTTCTAGGTCATGGAGTTATTAAGAACTGACACCGTCTTCCAAGGTTAAACCCTCATTCATTCATTCCAATGGAAAGTTCTCTCTGGACTTATTATTGGCTTTTGATTGGGTCAGTTGCTCCGGACATTTTCTGGAACTTTTTTCCAGCCAGCCCTCTAGAAAATGTCTGAGTGAGCCCATGTCAGAATACAGACTATTCACAGCAAGCAAGGGGACGAGTATCCAGAAAGGTGCACCCTCTGTTTCTCTGTCATTTCAACTGTTTGTGATTTCTGCAGACAGCTGCCTCCTGTCCCCTCCTGTCCCCTCCTGTCCCCTCCTGTCCCCTCTTCCTCCTCACACACACCTGGCAGCTATTTGCCATCCGCAGTCTTCGCCGCTCACCTCTCGCCTCGGAACGAAACCCGTGCCCCTCTGAAACGTCCCTCCACCCAGGCAGCCCCTTGAACAGACACGATCATAAAACCACATCCACTGCACCCCCCCCCCCGACCCCACTCTTCCTCCTTCCCCCCTTACTGGTACCTCACAGCCTGCTCCTCTGCTGCCGGCCTCCTCTTCCTCCTCGTATCTCGTTTACCCTCTAGGTTTAGCCATTTGCCATCTTTTATGCTGTTGTCAGCATCACACATGGCAGGGATCGCTCCTCTGTGATGGATCAGCCGTGTCTGCAGTAACTCGGGTCATTTTCTCTTGCGTTTCCCAGTCATGAATATGAGGCCAGAGGCCGTTCTGCTGTCGGTATGATTCCATTAATTAGCCCATAAATTGCCTCAAACGTGAAGTGGAACCATCCATCTCTGTTGGAACAACAGGCACCATAGTTTCCTCATGAGGAAGCAGAGCATTGCAAGTTGCTTCCGTATGTCCAAACACACTCATCGTGCCCCGGCTCTGAAATCTGACTCGGCCCGATTCAATTATAAACTGCGGTTCTTTTATTTCCTGAACGGTGCGTCTTCTTCCAATGTCAATACAATTAGTGGGAAGTTTTGTCCACAGGAAAATAGGTTTGTCAGGGAACCATTACAGGGATTCTGGTGTTAGTGTGATTTACTGGGAAACAGGCGGTTGTGATTTCAGTCAGGAACCCTCCAGGAGAAACGAGTTAATTATCACACTTGAGTAATAGTGATAATCAGATGTGTGTATCTGTGGGGGGGGGGGGATGTTCGCGTTGTTGAATTCTTTGACTTTGCAAGTTTCTCACCAACCACGAGTCAGTCTCAGTTGTCAATCAAGACGTTTCACCTCATTTTTATAGCATCAACAAACAAATACAGAAACACGAACCCATGCATTAGTGTAATAAGTATGTCCCATCTGCTAACATGGAGGAGGTGGGGTTTATTCTACTGCAGCCAGCCACCAGAGGGCGATGGAGACGCTTTGCCTTCCCTTTTTGAGGAGCTGTCATGTCGTCCATCTTTGTTTACACTATGTAGTAATGTATAGTAATATGAACTTCCACTTCTTTTGTTGTTTAATAGCAGTCGTCACAGCAAACAGCTTTCAGGCTCCTTGCTGCCCCCTGTTGGTCGTGGTAACATATCACTGACTCCCAGTTAAAACAAGAGGAAATGTATTTAAAAAAAACTATACAATCGTAACATAAACTATTTGATTGTTTTATATAATCAAATCACTATATATTCTATATTGTGTAGTGTAGGATCTGTAAGGTATGTGTGTGTTAGTGTTGAGACAGAAAAGCTTTTGTGGTCAGTGACCACACAAGCTTTGTTGGGGGGGAGGGGGGGCAGGAACTCATCCGACCTGCAGACGAGCCTCGGACCTGATGAGGAAGTGAGCAGAGGTCGCACACTGTCTTCAACACACACACACACACACACACACACACACAGGTTCCTACATTTCAACTTAGAACAGAAGAAAAGAGTTTGAACAGCTCTGAGCGCTGCACATGCAAACTCACACCTTATACACACACACACCCACACACACACACACACACACACACACACACACACACACACACGACACACACACACAGTCTTATGCATTCTGAAGAGTCCGGGGGTTCAGCCGACACCTGGATCAACAGCAGCTCTCATCCCTGTGAAAAGAGAGGAAAACATCACAGGAAAAGACCACACAGCTCCACATGGGCTATTTGTGTGCTTGTGCGTGCGTGTGCGCGTGTGTGTGTCTGTGATGTGAAAGAGCTTTCGTCTGTTTACAGCTAATCTGACTCAGTCGAGAGTTTCCTTACATTTTCTCCAGTGGACGTCTGTGTTGTGTGCTCGGCGGTCTGCACCACACTCGCTCCTCTGCTCGGGGGTTTCTCGCTCAGCCTCCACCTTCACTCTGTGACTCACCAGCACACGTTTGTCTGTGTGTGTCAGACACATGTTTTGGAAATGTGGCAGCCGGTCTCTCTCTTAGGTCGGACACGCTACACGTGGGTGTACTGCAGCACAAGCTTGTTTCATTTTCACCGTTAGAAGGTACGATTCCCCCCCCCCCCACGGCGCTGCGGCGTTTCACTTTCATTTCTATATGTTAATGTTCACATTTTCTTCTGGTATCGTCGAGTCATCGTCTCGTAGATTCATTTCACTGAAGTTATCTCTCGGTGGTGGAGGGGGGGGGGGGGCCCTCACTTGTTCGTGGCTGTAGTGCAGCTCCCTGTCGCCATCTAGTGGGCACGCGGAGCAGAGGTAACTGGGCCCAGTGCGGTTGATGTAAACCCACTTCACCCCGGGGCTCGCAAAGCCCACAGCTCTGTTTCCTCACCCTGGAAACAACAGGACATTCTCTCAGCCGTGGGCCGCGGCACAGACGGATCAGAACACAAATAAAGAAAGGCCGAGAGGGGCGAGGGAGGATTGTTTGGTGTGAAAGCCTGCTGGGCTTATTGAGGAATGTGGAATTATGAAAATGGCTTATTTGATTATTCGATATCGTATGTGTTTGGTTTTTTTTCCCCCGTGCGAGTTCATGTCTCATCTCCTGCTCCCTCCGCCCTTCTCCTCCTGTCCGTCAGTGGGTGTTGGGATTCTGGACCTGGAGGGGGATTCCCGCCCGTCGGCGCTCGGCAGGCTCGGCCACACGGCGTCTCTGAAGAGAGGGGGCAGCCTGCGAACGCCACGACCCAGCAGTGAGCACCACAACACATCTAACACAACCTCCCACTCTGTCTGTGTGAGGGAGGGGGTTCCCTGTCTGTACATGTGTTTGTTTGTGTGTGTAACACTTTCTTGCTTTAGGGGAATCAGAGTAGAGTGGAAGGAAGTCACAGTGCATCTCCTCACATGCTTCAGTAACGTGACAACACAAACAAAACATAACTCGAACCGCCTTCTGCCTGGAAGTTAAATGTTCCGCCCTGTGATTCTTTGAATTGCAGATATTTCTTAGGTAGTGGGGGTTTGCTAGTTGCCCATGAGGTTCTCCATCACTTCTGTACTGAGCGTCAGGGAGATTGTATTCTCTGTGTTTGTCTCTGTTGCAGCCTGGCGCTCTGAAACCCCTCAGCAGGTGCAGTTTGTGGAGAAGCTGTCGGACGTGGTGATTGGTCAGCTGCCGAACTTCTGGAAGCTCTGGATCTCTTATGTCAATGGGAGTCTGTTTAGTGAGGTGAATAACTGGGTTCCCTGTTAGTTAAGATTTCTTCTATATTCCCAAATAATTGAAGTTTATAAAGTTGTCTGAGGGCCCCAATCTCACACCTGATGAAATGTGACACCAAGCTTATTGCAAGAGTCTTTACTAGTTTCTGAAAAACACATTTATCACTGTCTCATGCCCATGTGGTCTAAATAGCAAAGGCACTTGCACACATCTGAACACCCATTGGTTAAAATGAGGTGTGGTCAGGTGCCTTGTTGAGGTGGTAGGACACAAAACTAAAATCTTTAAATCGTTACTTATGGGGATCATATCTCTGCATTTGGAGATAAACTTAATTTGTTAAAAACACTAATAAATAAGTGCATCACATGAATACGTAAGTGAAATGAATATGTTTTGTTTGAGTTTAAGGAATCTAATTCGTCAACTCTTACAAGAATAATACAATCTTTTTGTCTAGTTGTTCTATATGATAGAAGTATATTGAATTTCCTTTTATCATTGTGGCCACACACAAGAGTGATGGTCTTTCTTATTAATGCTGTGTTCTAGTTCTGGAAAAGTCACTTGATTGATGTAAATATACGTCTCTGGTTCTGTTAAGAATATTTACACAAAACACTTACAGTTTTATTTCTGTATGTTTAAATTATAAAAGTTGAAATGATGAACAGCAACATTAATTCCCTTTTTCTGCAGACTGGAGAGAAGTCTGGTCAGGTGGAAAAGTCCAAGAAGAACGCCAGACAGAGACAGAATGACTTTAAAGTAAGTGGCTTTATGACTCTCTACAAATCTAAAAAGATGAACCCTGTTGAATGTGTTTGTTTGAACGATCTGTGTTTTACAGAAAATGATCGAGGAGGTCACCAACCGTCTGGTGAAGCTGATCCGAGGAGCTCTGCTCCCCACCACGCTGCCACAGGGGGAGCTGAATCTCTACGGAGGCTGGGAGAACAAGACGGAGCTCACCGGAGCCTGGCTCACACAAATCATTCACACCGTCAGGTTATCACTCTCAATGTTTTAATATTTATATAGTTTTGAAATCTTTACACGCAGGAATTCAGTGACTGACGTCTCTCTCCCTCCTCTCTCCCTCTGATCCACGTTTTCCTCTGGTGTCACTCAGGAGTTGTCATGACGCTCTGTCTGCGATGGAGATCCCTAATGATCTGCTTCAGGTGATCCAGGATCTGCTGCTGGAGCTGAGAGTTCACTGCCTCATGGTGTCTCTGCTGCACACAACAGAAGGTGAGGACACTAATGACCCTTCAGGTTTTAATTAGCTTTATCGGAAAATAGCAAGATTTGTAAAATGACAGTGAAATGTCCCGGTACCCAAATCTTTTTTTTTTGGGACATTTTTGGAACAACATGTAAAAAGTGAAGTGCACCTACACAAGCTGGTTTGGATTTAAAATGAGTTGTTGTTCTTAAACTGGCGAGACAGTGAAGCTATTGTACGTCTGCACGAAGCTGCAGATACAGTCTCTGTGGACGGAAGTGAAACAGCACCAGGAATATATTTAAGAACAGAAGTATATCAAAGCACTGTCATCCTGAGATTTCTAAATATGTTATGTCATTTAGGACTTGTTCGATTCCAACTGCAATAAGGCAACAAAATAAATCATTATAAAACTGAAAATACCTGAGATGTATGTAGAACTTCTAAGAATATTCTCTCTGCAGTAAGTGATGATGATAAACAGGAAGAATCACATTTCAATAAGATTCTATTCCATAAGAAACACAGACTTTCATGGACCCAGTGAGTTTCTGATTGTGTTGTTTCTCTGCACAAACCCAGTTCAGACAGTAAAGATCCACCTCACACACACACATGGTCCCTTTGTCTGAGTGCTGGTCAGTGTCCTCCACTGCCTCCTTCACCTCATATAACGTTTAAGGTATTAATAGACAAAGAGTTGTGAGACTAACTCCAGACATGCTCGGTTTCATTTGTGGTCGGGTTTGGTCATTTTGAGAAGAGTGACTGGTTTTCACTCAACTTTCCCCCACATTCACACCAAATTGAGGTCTGAGCAGAAAGACTTAGATTTAACATCATGTTGTGGTTTTTCTTGCAGAAACTCAAACTTTGATTTGTCTCTATTTCCACTCGTATCGACCCTGTTTTAATCCTGTGGAGAGTTTTGAATTGATCACGTTATCAATTCATATTTGTGCTTTCTCCCCGACTCCTAGATGTGAAGCGTCTCGCTGAGAAGGAGGACTGGGTTGTGGATAACGAGGGAATCACCAGCTTGGTGAGGATGTTACTGTACATCTCTTCATGAAATATGTTCGTCACATACACACTGATTGTGTTGTGGAGAAGATCCTCTTAACGTGTTTATAACCCGGTTGATGTGTCTGGTATCTTCTTTGCAGCCGTCACAGTTTGAGCAGTGCACGGTCCTGATGCTGCAGTCGCTCAGGGAGCCGCTGGAAGTCAAACCAGGAGAGATCAATGTAAGAGAATCACCTGAAATCACAGCAATGCAATGAAAACTGGATGAAGAGGTTTGATCATCTCAACCACTGTGGAATATGTCCTCTCTAAATGAAGAACTTTGTATTTTTAGGATTATTTATATTAGAATTTACTCAAAATATTTAGGATGGGCCAAGAAAGTCAAATCAGAACTAAGTCTAATTAAAAACTAATCAGATAAGCAGCTTCCAAAACAGAGATAATTCTTCAATCTTTAATTCCTTAAACATAAATCTTGATCAGTGCAGAAAACCCATTCAGTTAATTTATTTAAATTAATTATAAACAGCCCTGATTGGTTTTACCTGTTGTTCCTGAAGCCCCACAATTAACATACAAGATAAATCTTTCCTACAAGATTGAACTCACACAAACAAAAGGATTCTGAATGCTCTTTCTTTATGATTAATTTAATACACATTATTAACATGTTTCAGACAAATAACTTCATTCTTCTTCTCTTGAAACCTGATGAAACATGACATGAAATAACCCATATGACTACCTCTGATTTAAAATATCTTGAACACAAACTATTCATGCAAAGCCTTTCCCCTGATGCCTGAAGATGTGTGTTACTGTCTTTTCTGCAGGTGTTGCAGTTGGACCAGGTCCAGGATCAGGTCACAGAGCTCAGTGTGAGCATCATGAAGGTACGAGCTGTCAGCCTGCTGATGGAATTAATAATCTCCTGTCATCAACAACACCAGATACCAGGAAACACAACCACGTTTATTAGATTATCAAACCTTAAGTCCAGACGTCTGGGCTCCAGGAACTCATCAAACAAACAATTGATCTGATGTTTTAGCTTTTGATCTAATGTTTCAAGGGTTTCTTCCATATTTCTGTCATGATATTAATGTTTTACATAAAATATGAGGTTCACAATGGTTGAACTAAGTTTTTTCCACAAAACACACAGTAAATAGGACAGAAGAATAGAAGCTACATATTTAAAATAGTGAAAGACTGAGTGAGTTCATCGTTTGGAAGGTTTGAGATTTTCACAACAAGCCTGACGACCGTGTCTCTAATGTTCAACTCAGGTTTTCATCAACTGCTTGGACCAGCTGAGCACAAAGACAGACGGAGACATCGATGCAGCTCAGTAAGTTTTCATCGACCCTTTTATTCTCTTTTATAAGTTTAATTGTGTTTGATTTTTCAATTGTTTAAGTTAAAATCTCTCTTCCCGCCCCCCCCCCCCCCCAAATGTGCGCAGCAACATCGCAGTGGACCTGTCCTCTCCAGATCGGTTTACCGCCAGTCAAGACGGCTTCTGTCCAACATCTGTAAGCATCGCGTTGTCTTTTTTATTATTTCCTTTCTACTGTTTGGGGTTGATTCACCTGAAAACCCACATTTGGCGGCTGCGTCACCGGAGCGTGGGTTTCTCTCCTTCACACAAATCGACAAACGTGTCTCACTCATTCAAACCACGAAATGTTATCAGGCTGTTTCCTGGTTGTGGACAAGAAGCAGATACGTCCTCATTTCCTGTAACTTGTTTGAGGTGTCAGCGGAGGGGGTTGAGCCGCGGGGGACGAGGAGGAGGAAGAGCAGGGTGCAGAGAGCTTGTGGTAAAAGGGAAATGGAGCAAGGTGCAGATGGGGTTTCCCCTGCCCTAAATATGTGAAGCAGGGGCGAGGGAGACAGACTCGACTGAGTGCAGCTGACCAGAGTTAAGAGACGGGAGTCACTTGAGTTTTCAAACTATTAAACAACAAAAACAAATGAGGCCTGGCTCCTCTTGGACTGTGTGACCTCAGCCCACTGAAGTGTCTGATCTCATGCGTGTGAAAAACTGACAACACGATTTGTGGAGGGCAAGTTATGTAAAATAACAAAATTCAGAACAGGAGAACACTTTAGGAGATTCTTTGGAAATGTAATGGAAGTGAGGAGATTTTAGGAACGTGAGGACATTTGGGAAAATTTATTATAATTTATAAAAGTGAGGATTTTGCAAAGGAGATTGTCGGAGCAGGGCACTTTTATATATTTTAGGAAACTGCCAATGTTTCAGACAAAAAGCATCTTTAGGAATGAAAGAACATTTTGACATTTTTGAGGATTTGTCAGGTCAGTAAGTAAAGTTATGTTACATTTGGAAAGTGAGGACAGGTTTAGAAAATGCAACGGATAGAATAAGGTTTAGGTTTAGACTTGCATGTATTCATTGGGAATTTGACCTGGGAATGCATTATGTATATAAATATATATGTGTGTGTCTTTGTGTGTCTGTGTGTAGGAGCAGCGCCTGCTGATCATCCTCAGTAACTGTCAGTACCTGGAGAGACGCACCTTCCTGAACCTGGCCGATCACTTCGAGAAACACGGCTTCACGGGGACGGAGAAAATCACACGGGTCAGTTTTATATCTACAGTTGTGTTTCTGAATAATAACTTTGTATAAAGAGAGAGAGAGAGCGAGAGAGAGAGAGAGTCATCGGCTCTGTCTGTTGCTGCTGATGAAGAACGAGTGTTGTCATTAAGAACACAGAAGATCGCTCGTTCTGATTGTCCCTCACTCACTTCTGAGCAGAGATATGACTACTTTCCTTTAAAGGTCATCGTCTTGAAATCTCGGTTCCTCACCTCGTTTGTCTTCTTCACACAAACTGCCCACAATGACTAATGGCTGAATCACAATGCAAAGAAGTGTTCTGTTGGTGTCTTATAGTCACAACTGGTGAATCATTTTCTGTGAAGAATTGGTTCAGGCTGCTCCTGTTGTTCAGTGAATATGAACTGATATGATAACTTGATGTTAATTCATAGTTACATCAATGTAAACATGAAAAATAAGAATTCCCACATCATGCGCCCATTATAATGAATCCAAAACTCTCCCACTGTGTGATGCATCTGTCGTATTACATGTTTGTAAAATACTATGAACTTGAAAAGGAACCAACAACAATGTTCTTCTAAAGTATTAGTTTGATTGTGCAGTTATTAAGTAAAAAGTTTAGACACCTGTCACACACACACACACACACACACACACACACATTGATCATTCATTTGTGTTGATGGGTAGTTTCATATAGTTCCACCTGCTTTGACTTATAGATGACATTGAGAAGGTTGTATCCACGTGTGTACTTGTGTGTTAACCAGGGCCGGGTCTAGACAGGCATGTATGAGGGGGCAGCCACAAATCTTGAGGGGGCATTGTGCCTAACCCTAACCCTAACCCTATTTAGTTTGAGGGGGCACAACATTTATTTGAGGGGGCCAGGCCCCCTCTTGCCCCTGCCTAGACCCGGCCCTGGTGTTAACCCCTTTTTTGTTGTGGTCACCTGCTCAGGTGAGTGTGGACGCTGTACGCGAGCTGGACAGGAAGCTGTTCGAGGCCTACATCGAGAGACGGGCCGACCCCATCGCCGGCTCCCTGGAGCCAGGCATCTACGCTGGATACTTCGACTGGAGAGACTGTGGAACACCGACAGGTATGAAGCCACACAGGAAGCACGGTGGGGAGGGAAACCATCTGTAGCGTGGACGGTGAATAAAGATGGACGACTCCAAAGATTCAGATACCAGGCCAAAATATCTCATTTGGAGCGTGAGTCTGCAGAGTAGTGATCATTGTGTTGAGTTGTGGTATCGAGGTGCTGCTGATACACACGTTTAACGGATCTGGAGTCAGTCTCAGCTGTTCATCGTGATCATCAAATAAGTCGTTTAGACCACTAACATGGAGGAGGCCATGTCCTCTATGCTTCAGCCCCTGGGGGAATATCAAAACACTCTGGCTCTACTCTTAAAGAGCCGTCTTGTCGTTCATCTTCGTCTACTTTGGTCTGTTCACCTCAAACCTGGGACGTCAGGTGAAGACAACCGAGGGAAACCCCCCCCACAACAACCGCTACCCGACCCCGTTAGTGTGGAGAGTCAGCCCCCGGCCGTCCTGTGGGCCGAGGACGCGACAAGTGCGGTTTGATGTGTGTTGTTGTGTTTGGTATTTGTCATGTGTAAAGTACGGCTCCTTGATGGTTTACTGTAAACACCACAGAGATCATTAGATCAGTCCCCGGTCTAAAGGTCTCTCAAGGCCTTTGTGTGTGTGTGTGTGTGTGTGTAGCTGTGGGTGTGCAGCGTTGTGTGTTTGTGCTTCACCAGTCGAGCTCTAAACCCAGCAGGTGAAACTTAAATGTGTATATGTGGTTTACCTTAGCACAGGATGTGAAGCATTGTGTTAGAGTGAGTGTGTGAGAGTGTGTGAGGGTGTGTGAGTGTGTGAGAGTGTCGACTGGCAGCAGGTTATTACTCTGTTACTACTCGGTGTTGATAGGAAGCTGCTCTGGTCGGTTCCTGAAGCCGTGTGACTTTGTGTCTTCGGCCCGTTTGTGAAAGAGGAACGTTTTGGACTCCAAACCACAGATCTAGGATCTGATACTTTCACTGGTTGCACGTTTTGTTCAGGACCCTTGTAAAGTGTGTGGGTGCTGCAGAGCCTCAGAAATCCACTTTCAATATCTGTTAGAGTTTGATGTTTGTTAGATTTCCAGGTGGAACATTAACTATAATCTGAACAGAAGCTCCTCCCCCTCCTCCTCACAGATCAGAATGAAGTTGTCCTGTCTGCAGTGAACAGGATCCAGCTCGGTCTTTAATGGTCTCACAGTTCATCATCTGAATCTGAGGTTACGATGCTTGTTTAGCAGAATTAATACAGATTATGTTTTTGACTGTAACAATCGAGCAATTTGAAAATCCCACATCGCAAAGTGCTTCTCAGGGCATCAATTAAAACCAGCAGGTTATACAATGATCAGAAATAAAACCCAATAGTTATAAATTAATTAAAACTTGAAGTTGAAGAGCTGTGCCGCCCCGGGCCAGACTGGCACAGCCCAGTTGTGATCACTTGTGCGGTTTCCACTGTGCTAGAATTTTGTTGCCCATTTTCGATGCAGGAAAATCCCTACGTGATGAGGGGGTGGCACGACTGATGGTAATTCGCCCAATCGTGGTGATAGGTTGCTTTACCACCGCGGTCACAGCTCAACGTTATGTGATAAAACACACAACTTTAAAGCTTAACAAAGTTAGCGTGCTACAAACCGGCCACGCCCATTTTCATCTTCAAAAACCACTGAAGAAATAACTTATTCAAATATTTTCTATCCTTTTTACTGATTTCCCAGAGAAAATCGAATATATTTAGGGATCTGATATCGATAAGTGTGTGATTGGAAGCTTTGATTGAGTTTATGGGGACTTTAGGGTTTTAGGGTTCATCTCCTTCAACACATTCACATCTCTGCTCCTTGACTTCATCTCGTCAGTCCAGGTCCAGTGAGTGATCAGCTGATGCAGATGTTTCAGATGCTACCGAAGCTTTAACTCCATATATCACATCCTGAGAAGAAGAAGAAGAAGAATCTGTGTTTTACTGTCGTCTCCCTGGATTCTGACCCGTGTTGTTGTTTGTCCTCCCTCAGGCGTCAGGAACTACCTGAAGGAAGCTCTGGTGAACATCATCACGGTGCACGCCGAGGTACGAGCGCCCCTCACGACCTCCTCCACCCAAACGCTCCTCACGACCTCCTCCACCCAAACGCTCCTCACGACCTCCTCCGCCCCAAACGCTCCTCACTCTGTGTCCCCGTCGTCTCATCAGCAGTTTGTTCTTCTTCCTTCTCCTTCAGGTCTTCACGGTCTCCAAGGACCTGGTTCCTCGGGTGATATCGAAGATTGTGGAGTCAGTTGCGGAGGAGATGAGTCGCCTGATGCAGTGCGTGTCCTCGTTCAGTAGAAACGGAGCCCTGCAGGTACATCCACACAAACCGCCGAGTCATAGTAAGACCTTGACTCATAAGTCGACCCCACACAGTCGTTGGGGTTTAACCCTTTTCTGATGATGTCATATTTCACTTCAAGCTGCCAACTGCTGACAGTTGACGTGGTTCAATGGATTTCATTTGCTCTGTTGCACCTTTTGATTCTCTCTCTCCCCCCCCCCCCCCCCCCATCCTCCTCAGGCTCGTCTTGAGATCTGCACTCTGAGAGACGCCATCGTTGGGTACCTCAACTCTGAGAGCAAGTGGGTTCAACACACAGACACACAATCACACACACACACACACACACACACACACACACACACACACACACACACACAGCGCTGAGCTCACATACACGTGTGTGATTTACGGTCATGAATGTGACAGACATAAATCTTAGCAGTCGCACATCCCTCACTACAATCCCTATTTATGTTACTTGGTGGGTTTTGGAAAGGAAGTGAAAGTAATCTGGTTCTGCTGTGTGCATGCACTGGGGTGTGTGTCTGTGTGTTGTGTGTGTGTGTGTGTGTGCATTCATGTTTGTGCTCATGTCTGGATGCACACACACACACACACTTATTCTGAACTGTATTTCTGCCCTTCTTCTAAATAAACTTGTAACTTTATCTTTTCTTCAGCCAAAACTTCAACCTGGCTCTAGAAGCACTGCCGCCGTTACACAGCGGAGCCGATGAGAAGTAAGTCTCACACTGGTCCATGTTATAATGATAATGTTAAACCGAACTGTATTCATGAAGCACGTTACGAGGAGCAGGTCAGGTTCAATTGAAGAGTGGAAGGCAAAATAAAAAGCAGTTTGAAAATCACACAGAGGGAAAACAAGTCAGAGCCAGGATCAAGACAATCTAGAGAAATGTGAGAAGAGTTTCTGGACAAAGAACTCGTCAGTCAGATTTTCTCAAAGTGGTTTTTCCAAACGTTTCCTGGGCCCTGACAGAAAAGACCTGATCTCATTGATCATGTGAATGAAGAGCAGGACCTGTGTTGAAGACTTCAGGTTCTGATCAGGCAAATGGTCTCAAAGGATCTGAGATGAAAGGTCCCAGAGGCCGATGAACAGAACCTAACGCTGTTCCTGAAACAAGTGAACTTCTGGTGTTTTCTTCATGAGTTACAGTTTCCCTCCCAGTGATCCCAGCATGTTTGTCCTCCTCAGGTTCCTGAAGCAGCTGATGGGGAAGTTCACGAGCAGCATGCAGCTGCAGCTCACCTGCTTCCACCCGTCGTCCGTGCAGCCTGTGAAGAGATGAACCGTCTCTTATCTGAATCATCTAATGAAGCTTCTCTCTTATCACTGTGTTCACTCATCTCTGCTCTTCTCAGAATCACTTTCTGCTTCACCTGATTGAACCCTAATGTGTGTGTGTTTGATCTTATTACTGTGCCAGACAGTCCCAGATGAGCTGGTTATGCTAATGACTCGAATGTGGGACCACGGCGTGAGTTGTGTCTCGGCGAAGACACGCAGGTCACGACCCCGTCTGAGCTCAGAGGTAAACGTCTGTCCTGAACATTCAAAGAAGCCACTGAAGCTTTGTCCTGTGACATTTCAGTCGCCCAATAAAGTGAAACAACTTCATGTCAAACGTTGTAATTACGTTAATTTCTTATTATTCTTATGACCCATCCTGCAGCGAGTAATCCAGATGCTTCAGCTTCACTTCATTTATCGATTTAGCTCCAAAAGTGAATCATCTGCAGAAACAAGTGATTCTCCAAGCAAGTTGGGTCAAAATCCCATCATGCATTGTTGAGTTCTTTTGGACACACACACACACAGACACACACACACACACACACACAGACACACACACACACACACACAGAGGTTTCAAACGAACAATTTTGCATTAGTGCACATTCGTTTGACACCAGTGGCTTCAGCCCATTCATCTGTGGAGCTGCAGCTCTCTGGTTCACTCAGACTGTCTGGCCCCAGGTCTGTGGGCGGAGGGTGTGAGCTCAGGGTGTGGACAAGGCGTGTGCAGGGCGTGTGCGATGGGGGGGGGGCAGGCAGGCCGTTAGTCAGGGCCGTGAACAGAAGACGCTGCAGGTGAATCCAGCTGAAAGTGTCCTGACGCTCACAAAGTGAGACGTGTGGTTAGGTTCAGGCGGAGGAGACGCCCACGGCTCACAGGAGAGCTGAGGGTTTATCTGAGGACACTGTGGACGTGGTGTCCTCGTGGTGTTGACACAGACAATCTGAGACGCTTCACCGTCAGGCTTCTTCAGACTTTCTGTTGTCGTGTGCGTTGCTCTGGGGGAAAGCCACGACAGGAGCTGTTTTGATTCTCTGTGTTCTAAACTTAGCTCTCGCTCTCCTCCCACGGATTCATTCACAAAACAAGATCAAAGCCCCAAACTCCACCCGCTCTCCACCCGCTCTCCACCCGCTCTCCGTTTACAGTAACAGAGCTCAGAGGGAGTTTTCTAAAAAAAGATCCTTATTTAACTTTAATTCAGCAGAACTCTGTTCCATCACGGACGAGGAACATCCTCTGTGATCTCATTTCTGAGTTAGAAGAATCTGTCACATGTGAGAAGCTGTGAAGATTCACTGAGTCTCACCCAGATGTTGTCGAGCAGCTGGACAGACGTTCAGAAACTCTGTGACTCTGGAGATTTGTGTCATTTGACTCAGTCCAATTTCAGTTTTCTATTCAAATGTAAAAAAAGATGTTTGCTCTCGAGGTGACACCTGAAAAACTGGAGTTTTGATGATCTGCTATTATCATTATCAAACTATAAATAAATGTAGTAAATATTTGTGTCCATGTGATTCACGATGACTCTGGAAACACTCGGTTATTGTTTTCTTCAGAATAATATCAGAGGAGTTAATGTCTTAATGTTATAATTTGACAACAATGGATTTTATGAAACAGGAAGAAGATGAATCAGGTTCAGGAGAAATACTCACTGATCAATATGTTGTTGCTTTTTATTGTTTGATATTAATAATTTGGAATCTATAAATGTTCCTCTGTTTTGTGTGAATTAGTTAAAAGTGCTAGAGTGAAATGTTTGATTTCAGTTCTTTACTGAATAAAGTAAAAACAATAACTAAGATCATAAATGAACAAACAACCAATCACACTGGGACCTGAAATAATAGTTTCTATGAACAAACTTCATAACGTTTGTCTCGTTCAGGACATTATTTCACATATTTGTCTCAAATTTATCAATTTTTACCTTTTAAAACATCAACTTTTTCTTTAATTTAATCCCACAACATGTTTTCTTACATTTTGTCCACTTGTTTTGATCCATAATAAAGATCATAACTCTCGTGTTCTGTTCACATCTGTCTGCAGGTCAGTGGTTTTCAGAGAAAAGTCCTCGAGTGATTTTATCTTTTTCTCGTCTTCTCGTGAAACTGATTCTCAGCAGCGACACGTGTGTTTGTGGCTTTTCTGTTGTTGTGATAGTTTTTCCATGGAAGTGGAAACGAGACTCTGATCTATGAGCAGAAACCAGGAAGCCTCTTTCTCCTCAGCGCGGAAAGTGTCGACCGACCTCTTCCTCTCGCCGGCTCCCCTCGTCACGTCATCACGCTGTTTGTGATAAAGAGCTGTTTGATTAACCAGCTTCATCCTGCAGCTGACGCACACTTCCTGCTCTGACACACACACACACACAAACAGACACACACTGACGTTATGAACACAGGTCGTCACTCTTTGCTCCATTTGTTGAAATGTGAACTTTCATTGAAACCTGAACCTCAGATCAGATCTGCAAGTCAAGAGATCGAGTTTCTCTCATAAACAACCAGGCACATTAATTCAACCATAATTGTGAAAGTCTCAACAGAATTATAAGTATATTAATTATTAACAGTTTATCTCTAATATTCAGCAGGAAACTTTTTAAATATGTGAAGAATTGTTGTTACAGCTGCAGCTCTTCAGGTTCAGGAAGCAGAGGATCATGGGTAATATCCAGTGTTCAGTTGTGTCTACAGGGGGCGCTGGTGCACAGTGACATAGTGAAGCTTTAACATGTTGAACCTCAATATGACAAAATCTGTAAAACACAGATTGTTTCTTTATGTTTCGGTTTTAAAAACAAAACTCTCGGCAAAAAGGTGAATAATAACAATTTTTTTATTTAAGGCACAAAAATGTAACATACAGTTTATTTTCTTTTATTTACAATCACCTGAGCTGTCATTTCTGTTTTGTTTAAAAAAGTATAAAAGAAATAAATGATCGCACAAAAATAGAGAAAAAGAGAACCACATGCACACACACACACACACACACACACACACACACACACATCTGTACGGGTCAAACAATAACTGTCACTAAATGTCCATCAACCTCATCCTCATGTGTCAAACTGTCCAGGTTCGTCCTCTGGTCTCAGAGACTCGCTCGCTGCCTCGTGTGGACGTGTGTCCTCCAGGGGACGTGTGTCCTCCAGGGGGCGCTCACTCCTGCAGGCTGCTGCTGCTGCTGCTGCTGTGGTGGTGATGGTGCGTGACCCGCTGGAACTCCTCCGAGCTGCTGAAGTGGTCCTGGACCCCCGGGAGGTCGTAGCTGCGGTAGTAGTGGCCGCCCGGCTGCTGGGCGTAGTACAGGAGCTGCCGGGCGAACAGTGGCTCCACCTGCAGGACAGACAGAGACAGACGGGTCAGGGGACTGGCTCCAGGTTGTGAACATCTAAAAGGCCCAATGTGGAACTCCGGCCTCTAGGGGTCACTTAATCAAAACTATGACAAGAGGCCGATCATGAGATGAAGCAGCGAAGGATCATGGGAGTTGTTGTCTTGAGGTGCGGCTCATGTTCACGGACGAGGTCATGTGATAAAGTTTTATTCACGTGACCAGTACAATAAGTTCAAACTGGCTTAATAAGTTTTCATTTCTCTGGGTTTGAACTTTGTTGGAAACATTTTGGATTCTGAGGATCACAAGTGATGTCGTCATTTGAAGACTTTTCAGGGGAAATTCTATCTTTAAAAAGTAGAAGTGGGTTTTACAAGTTGGTTTGAAAAGTGAAACATAGATTTAAATTCACTTCTGACTTGATCGCAGCTCAAAGGTCCGAGTTAGTTTCTGTTTCCAGAGCTTTCAGCTTTGAATCATTGTTTTAACAGATGTGTGGATCAGCCTGATTCCCCCTCTTCATGATCACTGATGTGGAAATGTTTCTCGTTTCAGCCGTTTCCTTTTTAATCTGATCTCTGAGGGGGAATACAAGTTGTGTTACTTCCTCACCTGGACGCTGAGTGTGCGTCTTTGTCTCTGCGGGTCCAGACACTCGTCCCCGAAGCTCAGCAGCACCTGCAGGCGAGGCAGCGGCCGGCCGTGGAGCCCGAAGCTCTGCAGCTCTGCTCCAGAGGGAAAACACACCAGAGATGGAACCGTGAAGTCAAACAATAAAAGTTTCTCTGATTCAAATGAGTTCAGGAGAAGTGGATTTGAAGGTCGTGACCTTTGGGCTGATTCGTGTGGAAAGTCCAGGTCACATCATGCAAATACAAGAAGCTGTCAGGCAGCTGGAGAGAGCAGCGAGTGGGCGGGGATGATGTGTCATGTGACATGTGACATCATCAATTTCTACTCTGAACTTTTCTATCTGAGCTGGGGGGGGATATCTGTATTCATCTGAAGAGTTTTACAGAAACTTTCCCCAAAGCCACAAACACAGATTTGACGTTTTATTCTCACTCACTGTTAGTTTGTGTATTAATGTTGTATTTGAGTGACACATCTCTTTTCTCTTAAAGTGGATTAATGAGATGTTCCACTTGTTCAGCAGCTGGTTCCAGAATCACCACAGATTCTTCTTTAAGTCTGCGGCACTTTAATAATCTTTAACTATATAATAATCTATATTTAACACATTTACCTGTTTCTCATGTCCGACCCAACGGTTCCCTAATGAAACCACATGTAAGTTCCCTGGATCCAGGTTTCTATTAGGATCTGAACCAAATTGTTCAAAATCTAAAATATCAGTCGTCTAAACATTTAGTTTATTAAGATTAATAAGTCACATGACGAGTTTTTAACATCTTTTTAAGTTGAATATCTTTATGTGTGTTTTGGTTGTGGGCCGTTGATCAGACACAGAGACATTTGAAGAAGTTCTCCAGTGATTAAAAGACAGACGTTGACTCGTCCCCGTCTCACCTGTGAGGTAGTCCTGGCTGTGCAGCAGTTTGCAGGTGACGTCTCTCTCCAGCTTGTTGAGCTTGTCCCCGTACTGGGACGGTCCTCCCTGCCAGTACACCCGGCTCTGACACAGCCTGCAGGCGTAGAGGCCGTCCGCACCCATCCACAGTAACACCCCCCTCTCCAGGGAGGACGGGGGGCTCGGGGGACAGTCCTCCGTCCTCCTGGGGGCCGACAGGGTGTCCACGGGCAGGGGGACCACATCGGGGCCTCCGGGCATCAGGCTGAGCTTCTCCTCTGGGGAGCAGGGCGTGATGTGGCAGCCCTTCGGACTGGAGGTGGTCACCTCCCTCACCAGGCTGTCCCGCATGTACACGGACACGTGCAGGCGGAAGTCTGGAGGAAGAGGAAGAGGAGGATGAAGAGGAGGAAGAGGAGGTATTAAACTTTTCATATTTACATTCTGAAGCTTTCATCTGTTGATGTTTTCTTTCTCATTTGTGGATTTATCTCTAACGTCTCACTGAACTTCAAACGTGTCATATAAACACATCAGGTTCAGGTTCTTAGCAAATTCAACCTTACATGAATCTTTACTGGTTTATATAAATATTCAGGATTATTGTCTGATCCATAAGATTTGTTATCAAACCCTTATGTCAAGGAAATGTAACTGAACTTTGATATTTTAAAGTTTCATCAATTCTAAGGAAATAAAAGTAAAAAATATAGATATATAATCCTGAATGCACATGTTTATTCTCTAGAACAAAAGTTTTCATGCCCACAAACCGATCGATTTATCGTCTGATCAATAAATCGATCGAGCTCTTTGACTGAACTTTGGTTTCACACAGAAGTCCCCTCCTCTCCTCAGAGAGTTAGGATCCGTTCAGACAGAGAGAAGCAGAAATGAGAGTTCACCTGAAACGGCCTCGGCTGATCTGATGCCAGCGTCCAGGGAGAAGGGGGGCGGAGCCTGAGCGTCAGCCGGGCCGTACGAGTAGATGGACGCTCGGAGCTGGTAACCTGTCAGACGCACACAAGTTCAGGTGGTTACTACAACCGCCCCGGACGCTAATGTGTGTGTGTGTGAAGTGTGTGAACATGCGGCATCGAACCGTTCTCTATGGACGGGCCCTGCCAGGACAGGCTGCGGGGGGGGCAGGGACACTGGGAGAAGGGCAGCTCCGACGTCGGCTCCGGACAGAAATCTCTCCAACTGCACTCGGGTGTCGTCACGTACTGAGGCATCTACACACAGACACACACACATCATGTACTGAGGCATCTACACACAGACACACACATCATGTTCTGAGGCGTCTACACACAGACACACACACAAACATCATGTACTGTGGCATCTACACACAGACACACACACACACACATCATGTACTGAGGCATCTACACACAGACACACACACATCATGTACTGAGGCATCTACACACAGACACACACACATCATGTACTGAGGCATCTACACACAGACACACACACATCATGTACTGAGGCGTCTACACACAGACACACACATCATGTTCTGAGGCGTCTACACACAGACACACACACATCATGTTCTGAGGCATCTACACACAGACACACACACACACATCATGTACTGAGGCATCTACACACACACACACACACATCATGTACTGAGGCATCTACACACAGACACACACACATCATGTACTGAGGCGTCTACACACAGACACACATCATGTTCTGAGGCATCTACACACACACACATCATGTACTGAGGCATCTACACACACACACACATCATATACTGAGGCATCTACACACAGACACACACACACACACACATCATGTACTGAGGCGTCTACACACAGACACACACATGAAGTTGATATGAGTCAAACCACTCCTTCACCTGATTCACCTCAAACCCCCAAATACTTTTAACGCTCTGCAAAAATATATATTTATATATAGTTTCTCATTTTTGTAATATTGCTTGCGTATTATTTATCCTACTCTTAATTAAACTGTATTTAGTTTCACATCTGTGAGCGTTTTAATGAGATGAGGAGTTTAAATCCTATAACGATAAATAAATGGTTAATAACAAATGAGAGTTTATATTGAAATTAAAAGTTTTATTCTCCAGATTAAATCCTCAGTGTATGACCTGAAATATCAAAAAACAACTTTAACGTCCCATCCACTAACATGGAGGAGGCTTGGTTGTGACATGTCCTGCAGCCAGCCACCAGGGGGCGAATGACTGCTGATTGTTATATCTCTAATATTTACTTTCCTTGCACTTTGTAAACTGTGTTTTACTGTATAAGTACTATATAAATCAAGTTATTATTAGTATTATTAAGTCACCCAGCTCTGTAGTTAATGAGTCTGTGAATCCTCCTCACCTGAGACTGCAGAGCCGGGTAGGGGTGGACCTGGAAGCCCATTGGACTCAGGGGACTGTCCTCCTGTCGAGGTCCTGGAAGACAGACACAGAAAAGACTTAGAGGACTGTCCCCCTGTCCAGGTCCTGAGAGACAGACAGACATACAGACAGACTGTCCTCCTGCTAGACGGCTCCTCCTGTGGTGATGACATCTTGACCTCAAACTGTGGTTTACACGTTTGACTTTTCAAACTGTTCATTAGAACTCTGAGAACTTTGTGACCTTTATCAGAGAATTTCCAGATGTGATCAGATCAAAACCGAAGTTTATCACAAAGTCTCTGATATGATATGTAGTGGGATACATATGTGTGTGTGTGTGTGTGGGGGGGGGGGGGGGGGGCACTGACTTTTCTTGGCGCCCTCCGGGATGATGCGGTACACCTTGTACGGGTCGGAGATGTCCAGCTGGCTCCGCTCCACCATCTCCTCGAAGTCGTTGCTCTTGTTGAGGGCGCAGCGCAGCCGCGTCTTCCAGGTGGGGGGGTCCGGTTTGTCGATGCCCTCCCGGAACTTGCCCTTGAACAGCGCCCAGGCCTGCGGACGAGAGCCCGGTACACGGGTTAGAACACGCTGCGGTCTCTACCCGCGGGAGAGATGCGGGCTCGAACACACGGGACCGCGCAGCCGGCAGATGTGCAACGAGCTGCAGGTTTGATATCAACTGAACATCTGGAATAACGTGTTTTCTAACGGGAACGTGTGAGATGTGCGCAGCCTCTCGGCTCTCATGGAGGTAGAGGAGGCAGAAAGTCAATAGTTAGAGGTTCTACCAAATTTACCTCTAGGATATAGAATATATTATATTTCTACAACAACTTAACTCACATACTATGTTTTATTATTTTATTTTAAAATCTTTATATGCTTATTTTTATATTCTTGCACGGAGCGATTGTAACAAACACAGTTTCCCTCTGGGATCAATAAAGTATTCCTGATTCTGATTTGATTCAAAGTGCTTAACATCAAATATGAAATACATCATGACACAACTTAAAAGAAACACAGAAATCCCCTCGCAAGATAAAAAGAAGCATTTCAAAATAAACTATTATCCAGATGTGCTTGGTGAATAGAATAAGAAATAAAAGGTGGAAGGTAACAGTGTTAAATATTAGTAATTTTTGGACAAATACATTTTCTCCAGTTTTTTTAAAGCGTTTTAACTTTTAAAAACTATATTTTATGTCATGAATCCATAAGTTCCAGCCTCTGCAGACTTCGTGCGTAAAGTTCTTTACTTTGGTTCAACACGTGAACGTATTAAAAGAGAAATAATGTATGATTGAAAAGCTGATTTCTCATTTTTCATCTGTTTCTCCTTTTCCACCGCTGCTCCTCTGACAGTCACGTGCTTCTTTACGCACGCGGGCGCGTGGCTCGTACCTTGAAAAGCGCGGCATCCTCGTCCCGGTTGTAGTCCTGCTTCCCGGCGTGTTTCCACGGGATCCGGAAGATGCTCTTCTCGTCGTTCTCCCACACCAGCCCCGGGTACTTCCCAGTATCCACCTGCTCGATGAGCCACTGGCGCAGCTTCCCGTTCCCGCTGCTCGTGGAGCCTCCGTAATCCAGCTCGGCGTTCATGTCTGTCCACACGCACGGAACAGGTCTGCTGTCAGGTGCTGCAGTGTGTGTGTGTCTGTGTGTGTCTGTGTGTGTGTGTGTGTCCAGGTTAAATCGTGTATCTGCCACCCACCGCCTCGCTCCCCGGCTCCCCCCCGCAGAGATGTGCCCGTGCGCCCTGACGCCTCTTACCTGTGAAACTCGAAACCCGAGAAACTTCAGAAATCAATCAAAGTGTCAGAAAGTCAGAAAGTCCTCATCGTGACCGAGGAGCCGCTTAAATCCTCCAGCCCGAGGCAGGGGGGGGGGGGGGGGGTGGAGACCCGGGGCCGGAGGACGCACCTGCTGCAGCCGGGGACCCGCCTCCATCCTCCAGGGCGCACGGAGGTAAGACGCCCGGGGGGAGGAGCGGGGGAGGATAGGGGGAGGAGAGGGGGAGGAGAGGGGAGGAGGGAGGAGGGGAAACCCTGCCGGAGTAAATCAGAAGTGACACGACCGCGCGCGCGTGGAAAGTTCTGTCGAGGAGACGAAAACATTTCTCTGAAGTGATAACGTTTCACGAAGAGAAGCTCGTGGACCAGATCGAAAAGTTCCCACAGGAAGATTCAAGAGAATCACTGTGACGGAGCCACAGAGACAAACTGGAGGAGGTTCTGATTATCACGGGTCCACTGACTATATTAGATTATAGATTATAGATATAATCTGGATTCTAGATTCAACCACGAAATACACTGGAAGAAGAATCAATTTCTGAATTTAAAACTTCATATTTTAAACGTTTCCTTGAGTAAAAGTACAACAAGTAGAAGCATCACCATCTTTATCAAATTAGTATTTGGTATAAAAGTATTCGAGGCTCCTCAGTTTTATGGATAAATTATCTTTATTTGTCAGTTTTACACAATTCACACGTCATAGAAAATAAACAAGATGAAACTATCATAAATCTGATGTGATAAATCTGATGGATGGATTAACATTGACAAGGAAACGTACAATAGTTTCATATTCATGTAAAGTATCTGAATAAAACTAAGCTAAACTAAGAAAAGTACTTCAGGTATGTGAGGGTTTTTATTAATGGAGCATTATGATAAGCAGCAGTTTAATATTGTATTTTATTTTAGGTGTGATTCACTTTCATGGTTTTGTCTTCGTTGGACTAAACAAACTTTATACAAACAAAATGAGGTGAAAGTAGTTTTCAGGTCGAACTGGTCTCAGAATATTATTAATACTACAAAATAATACTTGTTTACCGACAGAAATCCTAATTCTGAAATAAAAACATATTATAAAATTATATTATGACTGTCAGTGCTGATTAAACATGATTATACTGTTGTAGCTGAGTTAGAGCTACAGTTTAAAAAATATATATAATGAGTATTATCACTTTGTGGTTTTTGTACTTTTACTTTTATTTAAATTACCTTAATTCTTCCACGAGTTCCACCAAAGAACTATTATTTCAATCAGTAAATAAAAAGTGTAAAGACCTTAAATTATCCAAAGATTTAAAATATTGATCTTAATAATATATTTTTATTTTCTTGTTCATAATCAGTTTCCCCTTCAGATCTAAATTGTAGATTTTCCAGTGAACACTCGCTGCTGAAAGTTGATGAACAAACTCTCATGTTGATTCATAATTAAAACAAATGAACATGTTTAATTTTCGTGTGAATCGTTGATATTTGTGTTTTGTTTTGTTTATTCAGTTTCTATTGTCGATTTCCCAACAACACAAACAAACCTTTATCCTCAGAAGCCGTGAGATCAAGAGATTCACGTCTTTCACTCTGTGCAGAAACTAATACTCATAATTCAAGTAAGAGACACAGCATTACAGAACTGAGTGGGGGGGGGGGGGGGGGGGGGGGGCTGAACGTGCGCTCACACTGTGGACTGTATGTTTCCTTGTTGTCCTGCTTGACTGCCCGAGCGTGTTATTTTGACAGTTAGTGGCGAGGACACCACGAAGGGGACAAGAGACGAGGACATTAAAGAAAAATCCCCTCGTCACATGACCTCAGAGTGTCTCTGTTAGAACAATGTTCAACACCAGGTCGGGGACCGGACTTCTCCCACAGAACCCGAGTGGTTCTACTGGTTCTACTGGTTTCTCTCTGCAGGATCGACCCTGAAGCGTGGAGGCCGCCGCTCTGGTCCCGGTGAGGTCAAAGGTCAGCGCCCCCGGGCCCTCGGTCCTCGGCTGCTCCAGCTCGGCCGAGAGGAGACGGTTTGTGATCAGGTTCGACTTGTGGCCGCCGCCGGAGTGATGCTGGTCGTTATGGTGTCGCTGCTGCTGCAGGTGGACTTCCGGGTTAGAAGAGCGGCGAGCTCCTCCTCGTCGTTGAAGGTTTGATTCCCGTACCGCTCCTTCCACGACGCCCGGTACTGGAGACGGAAAGAAAGAGTGAAAACCAGATCAAACCAGATCAAACCAGTGTCCGGCTGAGGTGAAGTAAAGAGGAGGGAAGTTTTAAGTCCTGGTGACGTCTGTAGTTTAACCAGATGTTCACTGAGTCAGTAAACAACAACAACAGCTTCAAATATCAGACGATAACAAATCTTTATCAACTTCACACTGGGTTGTTTGAATAAACAGATAAATCCAGATTCCACCGTAAAGTCAAGAACCAAAAGGTCACAAGTTAGAGTCTGAGCAATTTTACAAGTTCTGATAGTAGAGCTAAGAAAAAAAGGAAGTGGCGTGATAAACAAAATTAATTATTTGTTATGAAACGTATATATCATAGTTTCAAACTGTGTTATTCCCTGAAAAGAACAGATAAAAGTGGAAGAATGTCCAAAATCCTGGATCTGCTCTTTAATCCACATAAAAGTTTGGTTGAAATGTTTTCGATAGTTTTTACGTAAAAACTGCAGAAAAATATATGAACAAAGCCAAACAGACGTCTTCCCCACGTGTGGCCACAGGGGGCGCTGCTCCTCAGTCAAACTACACAGTGTTGCTTTAACCTGCAGCCGCGGGGGAGGAATCTGATGAGCCACATATGTTTCCATATTTATTCACGTAAATAAATAAACACACAGGTAGATATTTCACACTCGTCCTTGAGGATCAGCGTTAAACCTCATCGCGACCTTACGACCTCGGGGCCGGTATCACCTGTAACCTCTGACCTCCCGCCCCCCCGCCCCCCGCCCCGGTTGTCACTCACTTCTTTCAGCTCCATGTTTTCAAACTCCTCCAGCTGCTTCAGGAAGCCCAGGTTGGGCCCCGCACAGGGCCGGGCCGCCCTCACCGCCGCCAGCGCCTCCACCCAGCCGCGGCCCGTCACCGTCATGACGTAGGCCACCACCAGGGTCACGCTGCGGGACACGCCCGCCACGCTGAGGACACACAGCTCCGGGTTGGTGGTGATAATCAGGACATTAGGTTTCTGAGATTCTCGTCTCCAGTGAACTAAGAAGTGAAACCAGCGTTTTTTCCCCCCCGAGCTGTGGTTAAATGTCAGAATCTGGTCGTTTGATACCAGAGAAAATGAAAGATGATGAAATTAACAATGAGAGCGTGAAGTTTTTGTCAGGGAGGCTTTTGTTGTGGCTGAAAATGAAAATGTAATTTATGGTTCTCAGTTCAAGACAAATTCTCACAAATATCAGTTGTCATCTGTGACGTATTAGGATCTGATTTGAAATTAATAACAAAGGCTCTGTTGATAAAACTTTAAATATCTATGGCATATTACATTTTCCTGAAAGAAGAGAACTAAACCTTTAAGAAGTTTTCCCTCACCAGTGAACCAGGCAGCCTTCTCCCTTCAGGCGAGACTCGTGGATGAAGGTGATGCTGTCTCTGAAGTACTGAGTCCTGATGGAAACACAAACATTAAAACCCTCTGACAATAAACAACACGATTACCTGTACGTTTATTAATATCTGCAGTTGTTCATATTCCACCAAATAACATGGAACCTTCAGACAAAGGACTTCATAGATTTCAGGATTTATTTTCTGATGTATACTTTATTGTTGATGTCAAAATAAAGTAACTAAACCAGGGACTGTAAATAAAAATGTTTAAAGCGTCTACATCAGGGTCCCGCCCATAAACAGGCTCAACCAATCGTCAGTCAGTCTCAGATGTCAATCAAGACGTCTCAGCATGTTTTTATACCATCAAACCAAATTGATCTGAGACTTGAACACTTGAACATACGTCAGCGTGATAAGAATTTGTATTTAAACTTTTTAATTTGTTCCGTGTCCCATCTGCTAACATGGAGGAGGCGGGGTTTATGACCTACACTGCAGCCCGCCAC
>NC_070634.1:26453431-26473556 GCF_947347685.1 Pleuronectes platessa
ATAAACAACACAATTACCTGTAAGTTTATTGATACCTGCAGTTGTTCATATTCCACTAATAACATGGAACCTTCACACAAAGGACTTCATAGATTTACTGTTTTATTTTCTGATGTTTACTTTCACATTTGAGGTCAAAATAAAATAAAAGTTAAGTTGATATTACCAGCTTTTTTCAGCTTTAAACCAGATACTGTAAATAAAATGCATCTACATCGTGGTCCCGCCCATAAACAGGCTCGACCAATCGTCAGTCAGTCTCAGATGTCAATCAAGACGTCTCAGCATGTTTTTATATTTGACATCAAACCAAATTGATCTGAGACTTGAACACTTGAACATACGTCAGCGTGAGAATAATTTGTATTTGAACTTTTAATTTGTTCCGTGTCCCATCTGCTAACATGGAGGAGGCGGGGCTTACGACCTACACTGCAGCCCGCCACCAGGGGGCGATCGAGATGCTTCAGCTTCACTTTGTATTTACAGTTTGTGATTTAGATCCTGAAAATTATAATTCGACTCTTGTTAATTTGCTTTTGATTAAAACGTTGCACTCTTTGATACTTCAGAACTTATATAGAAGTTTAAAGTATTTGTACTTCATACAGTACCTGCAGTAGATACACATGTACACAGGTGTAAGTGTGATGAAGTACTCACAGGTCTTGCTTGGAGTGATCAGCAGCAGATATACACAGGTACCTCATGTCCTGGTGAGGGACGGAAAAAGTTTACACTCAAACTTAACTTTAATATTTCAACGCAGACAAACCTGAGAAGTTTTACTACACAACATCACGCGGCAGCTCAGAGGGTTGTTGGTTTAAATCCTGACTCTAACTCACTTCTTGTTTCTGGGTGAGCGGGACGGCCCCTGAAGACGTGAACCATGCTGACCCCGCTGTGCAGAGCCCGGACTCGTACGGCATTAAGATGTTTGCCTGCGTGTGTGTGTGTGTGTTTGTGTGTCCTATATGTGTCTATATGTGTGTGTTTGTAAGCTCAGTGCACCTGGCAGCTGACGGTATGTGCACACTGGACAGAAACTAGCTCGTCCCGTTATGACTGCAGCGCTGCAAAAACCCCAGAGCTCCTCTGGGACACAGCGAGCTCTGGAAGTGGTGAAGACAGGACAGGTCGCACTCACACGAAGACAAAACCACAAACAACTGCAGCAAACACACACAATCACACACACACACTTAACACACTCTAACACGGTAATAAACATGCAAATGAAAGATCATCAGTAACATTACTCCTGTGTTATTGTCTCTAAATCTGATTTTAAGTTTTACTTTGATTATTCATGTATTTATTTATTATTTATTGTCAGGTTTGGTTTGTATAGTGAGGAGGAGGAAATTAATATTATTATTATTATTATTATTATTATTTAACGTGTTCACCGACAGGAAGAGTCAAGCTTTGCGAACAAATACAGAGAAGAGTTCTTAAATCTTTGCATAGTCAGTTTTCAAAACTCAACCATGGACTCAGTGAAAAATCCAAAAGACTGACTCACACACACACACACACACTCACACACTCACACACACACTCACACACACACTCACACACACACACACACACTCACACACACGCACACACACACACACGCACACACACACGCACACACACACATATGACTTCGGAGACATTTCACTTAAAACTTGTCTTCAACTTAAAGTTTACTCTTTTACACTGTCCCCACAACCTGAGTAATACCTGCACCATACACACACACACACACACACACACACACACCACACACACACACACACACACAGTAGACACACACTCTAAGAGATGCACATATTGAAGAAGCATGTCAGAGTTATTGTAATCACGGGAGAAATATTGAAGAGAACGCAAATCTTTGTTCATTAGTCATTTTGTCGTTCTTCAAAACTCACCATGACTCAGTGATACACTAACACACACACACACAGACACACACAGACACACACCCACACACATGCTTGTGTACACACAATGTTCATATTAGTTGTGGATGAGCTCCGAGATGCTCTTGTTGATCAGATCTCTTGTAAATCGAACGTCCGACCTCAGATGTTCGCAGGTTGCAAATTCTTGATTTCCTCTGTCAGGAACCATCGAGCTGTTTTCCCCAGAAATCAAACCAGTCAGCAGTTTGACCGTTACATGCAAATCCACCAGTTTGACCCGAGCTGAGTCATCGCTGAGCCACAGAACTCAGAGAAGCTGCGAGTCACTTTAAAAACACGTGAAGAGGATTTCTACAGGAGCCGATGAACGAGCAGCGTCTCTGGGCTGAGTTCAGACCCAGTCCCTTTTGAAAGGGTTTTGGTGGTTGACCAGTTTAAGTAGTGATACCGTCGCACAAGTTGCTGTTTCTCTTCAGCGTTCGGTGAAACACACGAGCACGGACGGAGAAAGTGCTCTGGAACCTCTGGATTCTTTCTCATGCTCGCTTTCAACGAGAAAAGATGAAAGTTGTGAAACGCTGAGAGAAGATCTCGAGATTTTCAAAAATGTCACGGAGAGAGGAAGGAGAAGTTCAAATTCATCAGTAGAGAAATGATTACAGGTTTATATACATTAAAAGTGTGGGATTGGATTTTTTAATCTTTATAATGTAGTTAAATTGAGAAAATAACATCACAGAAGCTTTATTTCAATATGTACAATATATAATTGTAGTAAGAATAAAGGTAAATGTTGCAGAAGAGAAGTAAGTAAAGAATATTATATACATTTTCTTTAATGCAGTTCCACTTTTAGGACTTTATGGATTTCAAACTGCTTGTGTGATAAATTTAGTTTATTCTATATTCCATTAATTCTCAGATATTTGGTGGAATCTAAGAAAAACTTGAAACTGGCTGAATTCCAGGTGACAAGTCAAATCAAAATAAGAACATTATTGAAATGTTCTGTTAATAAACATAAACTATATCAGACTGTGCCCCTTCCTGATTATATTTCTGTTTAATGATCTCACCTACTTTAATAACCAGTTAATTATCTTTATTTTTTAGAAACAAAATGTCAACAATCTGCTTTGGACATTTAATCGTGTTGATTTTCTTCTTGTCTTTTCAGTTTCTCTTCTGATGAATGTGAAGATTGTTTTCTGGACCTAATTTATCAATGATTTGAAATCGATCGAGATGACTTGGCACTGTGGAGAGGAGGCTGTGGATTCACGTCGGGGGTCAGGGGTCACGGGGTCACAGGTCGACACACACACACACACACACACACACACACACACAGAGAGGATCTCACCTCCAGGACGGGTGCAGCTGTGTCGTGGATGGACAAGATGTGTCTGATGTTGTGCTGAGCCAGCAGCTCCTTGTCTCGAGCATCTGGGGACAGAAAAACAAGAAATTGCAAATAATCCGCCCGTCCAATCACAAATGAACTCTTCTAGTATCAAACCTAAATTAAGCACCTTCTACCCATCAACAACCCCCCCCCCCCCCCTTCTTCAAATGTGTCCCAAGCAAATGTGGCCCTCAGAGTTTTCTACTCTGGTTTTGAACTGAAAGAAAAACCGGAAAACCAATGTTTCTAAAACAGGGCCGCAGCTTGGCCCAAAAGCAAGAAACAGTAATTGTTCTAATCAAATTTTGTTCTTTGAAAGGAAGCCAAGTGTTCTCCACCTTGGACAGATGTGTCTTCACCTCTGTGTGCTCATGCTTTGCAAGTTGGCAGGATGCAGGACGATGCCACGTTCAGCTGCAGCCAACCCGCCTGACAGATACATGACTCACAGTAAATCCTCCAGTGATCCTGTTGCACATTCTATCTGCAGAGGAACCGTGAGACACAAATAACATCTGACGGCAGAAGAAGAAGATCCAACATCTGTGAGGCCGAGCGGCTCAACGGCCTCAAGGTCAGAGGGCGACCCCGAGCCAGTGGTCACCAGATCAATCTTTTTATGGGCTGTCGGGAAACTGATATCACATCGAAGTCAAAGACAAAAGCTGTCACGACACATGTGACCTTTATTATGTAATATCTGCAGAAGCAAGATTAAAGCACCTGTAGATTAAAGCTAAATTAAAAACCTTTGCAATCTAATCTATGAAGATTCTCCTTCATCCAGGTCATGTGAGTTAAACATGTTTACATATTTAACTCCAGTTTCCTTTTTTGCAACAAAAAAACTGCAGTTTAAAAAAGTTTATTAAATTAAAAGGTTTTGAAGCAGCAAAAAATACCTGAATTTGAAAAGTAAACTCAAAAGATTTTGAAATTGCTGGTGGGTTCAGGGTACGACTCCCAGACGTTTCTTTTTAAAACTCAGTAAAGTAGAATTTTAAACATCTGCGACAAAGTTAAAGCTTATTTAGCAGACAAGTGTGTTTAAGGGATTTTAAAGAAATCCAGAGGATCAACAGGATAATTAATAAACTCACATGTTGGCGACTCCGTTTGATTCCTCTTAATAAAATGAGGCGGTGAATCTCCTGTTTGGTTACACGTGGTTAAATCACATATTTAGTTCGACCACATTTTACATTACTTTATATGAACTGTGTAGGTTTATTTTCTTAAACAACACAACACACTTATTCAGCTTTTAGGTCCAAACTCGGTTTTTATGGTAATTATTCATTTTTTGAGGTGAAATTTGCATTAAATAGCTTCAGAATCTTCTTTTAGTTTTTTAACTTGGATGCAGTTTTCTGCTCAAACCTCAGAAGTGAATCCAACATGTTGAGAGTTTGTCACGAGGCTGGTGAAGCAGCAGAGACCCTGGTGGTGCTGTCACTTCCACACGTCTTCATCCCATGTGCTGGAGGCCGTTCACACCGGGGACACCCCGACAGCGCGGGGCACCCCCCCCCCCTCCCCCCTCCCCCCACACACACACAGCAACCCTCGTGAGCTCTCTAGAACCAGCTCTCACAAGCAGTTTCCTCCAGCTGCTGAAAAACCTTTAATCACTAAAATACTCTGTGTGATCTCCGCTCTATAGAAACCGAGCTCGGTGCCCGCGTCTCTCACGAGGAACTGAAACACACTCTGATCCTGAGAACCAGTCAATGCTTCACTCACCTTTGATATTTCCCAGGTAGAGATTCGGCAGAACCTGCAGAAAGTTTAACATCCGGTTAAATCAATGATTCAGAAGCTGATTTAACTGATTTAAGTTTTTATGGATTTAATATGACTTCAGGATACTGCACCTTGTTTATTCCGTTACCCATCTCTACCGGATGTGTCAGGAAGCCTTCAGCACAGGTCACAATGTAAAGTCCTAGCTTCAGGAGCCGGTCACTGGATCGACATCATCCTGAGCTGCAGCAGCTTTTATCTCCATCGAACTCCTTCAACCTGAAGCTAATCAGTCACGAGCAGCGACTTCATCCTCTGACGCCTCGTGTGTGAGAGGCTGCAGGTCATAAAGCCTTCCACGCCTCGCTGGCACCTCGTTGAGAACTTGTTGCTCCGCATGACGAAACGTGACCTTCGCAGAGGGACGAGTATATTTAGCCCGGGAGCGAGTCACGGGACGTGGATCTGCACATGCCGACGAGACAAAGATGGTCTCAGGCCAGAGGGTCAGGCCTGGATATCACTATCTGCTGAGGTGCTATGATGTAAACGTCTTAATGAGGCTCAGAGAACACGCGTCACCTCAGTGGATTCTAATGTAAAGGAGACATAAGATGTTTTACTGTCTTTCTTGACTCTCGTGTGTTGTAAAGGTTTTTCTGTAAAGTTTAAAAGTCTGAAGGGAGCTCCTCACATGAAGTGACATCATGATGCCCCAGATGAAGGCCAGAGATCCATCTGTACAAACCTGCAGAGCTCCATGAGGAACCCAGTGTCCCACCAAGGTGCCAAGTCAGATCTGGACCTGCTGGGACGCGTTGACATGTTGTCTCATAAACCGTCTCCTCTGATGAAACACACATGAGCACAGATCCTGCTCCTGTTCCCTCAGCGCCGACAGGTCCAGCTTGTTGATGAATGGATATTTTGATCTGATCCTTTTGGATCCGATCTGCGGCTGCCACGAGTTTTGAGACTGAAACAAAGATGAAGTGAAAAGTGAAGCATTCCTGGAGCCGTGTCCTCGGGCTAAAAATACCCTGAAACATTTGCTTTACTACGAAGTCAGACTCGGCTCATGTTTACAAGCAGCAGGGACGAGATGTTCTCTGTCTGTTGGTTCAGCTGCTTACGCCGAAGATTCCAGAGTTTTTCCAGAGGGGCTGGTTTCTAGAGAAACCGAGCGAGGGGGAGAGTTGAGGATATTTTTTTACATTTCTAAAATTGGAGGATTACAAATATCTGAAGATGAATAAAAGGGACAAACAGACGTAGAAGACGTCGACTTGAAGTAATGTAAACGTTGGTGTAAACAAAAACACATGATTTATACGTCATGTCCTGCTTCCTGCTGCTCTATAGGCTCCGCCCCCTCGCCTGAATGACCCGAACAATCTCCATATGGGAAAGACGAATATGTACAGACCCAATTTTCAGACTCAATTTTCCAGAGTCAATGTCTGAAAACAGCTGAAACCACAAACATTTATTCTTAATTTCACGGTAAAGCGTCCTGTAAACGTTGAGATATTTCAGTCTGGGACCTAATACATTATAATACCATATTTTGGACTGATGAACATAAGATATAATATATAATATTGTAGTTAATCCAAATACAAACCGACACCCAGCCGATTTAAATGATGGTTTCATAAGGAGACTGTTAGGTGGAGCTACATTCTCTCGACTGTTTGATGACACTTATAACCTTATTGTATATTATAATTAAAGAATAAAAGAATCCCCCCCCCCCCCCTCTATATTGTGAATGTGTTGATGTGCAGTGGACATCCAGTGGAATCTGCACCAGTCGCTGCACTTCCAGTAAATTCTGCTGCGTCTCTCCGACACGTCGCTCTGAGGCGATGGTGGTATTTATAGCTCGTGTGTTCCTGTGTGAGGCTCCGACGCTCTGACAGAGCAGAGTGGAGGCGTTTACAAAAAGAGCAGCGGGTGAGTGTGAGTCTGAACAGCTCCTCACAGAGCGGCAGGCCCTGCTGGCTGGATTCAGTGTAGCTCACCCCCCCCCACCATGCAGATGAGACATGGACCAAAGTAAAACAAAAATCAGAATAAACTTTAAATTCCGTAATAGTTCTTGCTTTATCAAATAACAGAGAATAATGAACGCAAATGTTCTAAACTGTCATAAAACCCAGTGATTGGAAGAAGAAGCTGCAGATAATGTTTAATGGTTTTACTGAACCCACTGAGAACAGGATACTGGGAGTGAGGACGACTCCTGTTCGTCAAAAAACTGAGAATCAATCATCTCAAAAACAGTTTAACATGTTAACAAGCTATTGTTTTCACGTGGTGCCATCATGAGGTCATGGTTAATGCACAGTGCAGTGTCCAAAGTGTGAAGGATTTAGCGGCACCTAGTGGTCAGTTTGAGTACAGCAACCAACATGACCCCCCCCCCCCCCCCCCCCCTCTCTGCTGAGTCATAGAAAACCATGAGAACTTCATCATAAAACTGTGAAAGGTCACAAGTGTCCGTGCTCAGCTCATAACTCATCACGTTTCACTTTCAGTCACAAGAGTTTCATCAAGATGCATCTCTTCATTGACACTTTAATTCTGATATTGCATGTTTCATTATATTTTTGCATATTTTTGTTGTTCTCCATAACACGACATAACGTCACATGACCATTTTGTTTAAGGAGATTCATTAAAGATCATAATTCTACCTGTGAAGTAAAAGCCAAGCAGAAGATCATTTGAAGGAACCGGATGTAAACAAACACATTTAGTTAAACGTGCAACTTTATGTGAAGGATATTTGTACTTCCGGTAATTTGGACACTTTCACTTTAAATTTCCATCAACGAGCAAGATGACGTGAAAGTCCCAACGTGAAACCAGCTTCCTGAACGTCTTCGGTCAAAGTTCACTCTCTCTCTCTCCCCTCGTGTGTGTGTGCACCTCCCTCTCCCTCTCTCTCTCTCTCTCTCTCTCTCTCTCTCTCTCTCAGTCATGGCTCGGTTTGTGCTCACTGGACGTTTCTTGAATCTCAGACCCGACACGATCAGGGTCCTGACAGCAGCTCGAACTTACTGGTAAATATTCAGTTGTTTTGTTATTTTTAAACTCACCGTTTTCTGTTTTGCACGATTCTTTAAGAGAGAGAGAGAGAGAGAGAGAGAGAGAGAGAGAGAGAGAGAGAGAGAGAGAGAGAGAGAGAGAGAGAGAGAGAGAGAGAGAGAGAGAGAGAGTGAACTTTAACCTCTGAAATTCCTGCTCTGCATTTCATCATTCCCCTTCAGCTGTTAGGAAACATTTGTATTTGAAATTTGTAGTAGTATCCATTATTATGATTTTGCATTATAGTTATATTCATAATCAGTATTATATTTAATTATATACAAAGATGTGTATTAGACTTGACATCATATATTTATTGTAGTAAAGACTTTTACTGTCTTCATGTTTTTAAGGGTTTTTATATATTATATTCTATGTTATCTATTCTATGTTAAGGTCTCTGTTGTTTTATCAATGTTTTTTCTCAGTTTGACCTGCACAGCACTGACATGTTTACAGTTTTTATGAACATATTCTTTCATCATATTGCCTGGGACTTCCTGACTGTGTGTCTCCCTGCAGCTCGTCCTCAGGGGCCTCGGCCCGGCAGCGTGTGAACGGCGTGGATCTGTTCTACGAGCAGACGGGTCGAGGGCAACACGCCGTGCTGCTGCTTCCTGGAGCTCTGGGTAAACACGTCAACATCCATGTTGCAGTGTGTAAAGAACATACGATCACCTCCTCGAGTCATACTAGTGTAACGTGTTCTTTGGTCTTTTCCACCACAGGAAGCTCGAGGACCGATTTCGGACCTCAGCTCAAGTCTCTGAACAAGGAACGCTTCACTGTGATTGGCTGGGACCCTCGTGGTCACGGACGGTCCCGCCCCCCGGACAGAGACTTTCCCGCCGACTTCTACGAGCGAGATGCAGCAGATGCAGTGGATCTGATGAAGGTGATTTAAAATCAATAGATTCTTCTCACAGATTGATGAAATTAAAATATCCAGGGTTCCTTTAAAGTAAGAGTTCTGCAAAACAACATTTCTAATAAATATAATGCAAAGGTTAAATAAAGGTACTGTTAATGGATGAAAACAATGAGAACTCTTTGAGGATCCACTTCTCAATGCAGCCCCGTCTCCTCTCATATATCTGTTTGCTGTGAACATGGAGCAGTTTGCTTGTGATTTAAAGCGTTTGTCATTTCCTCGGCAGTCACTGGGTTTCTCTAAGTTCTCTCTGTTGGGCTGGAGCGACGGAGGCATCAGTTCTCTGATCGCAGCAGCCAGGAGCCCGGACCTGGTCCACAAGCTGGTGGTGTGGGGATCCAACGCCTTCATCACCCAGCAGGACCTGGACCTCTACAACGGTACTGACGGCCCCTGGGCTTTCCTTTCAATCTGTGCACGATCTAATGTAATAATCTGTGTATTCTTTGGCTCCAGCGGTCCGGGACGTCTCCAAGTGGAGTGCCAGGATGAGGCAGCCTATGGAGGACATGTACGGAGCAGAAGTCTTTGCTGGAACCTGGGCAGCCTGGGTGGACGGAGTCACGCAGTTCATCAAGAGACCAGAAGGTGCTGACGTCGTGCTGCTATAGACCACTGACTGTTTACCTCATAACATTTAGGATGTAAAGACTTTTTCAAATATATTATATGGATATAATAATGGTTGCCAGTTAGAGATGCCCAGTTTGAGCCTCAATGTGCAGTATTTCTTCTTTAATGCCCAAAAAAGGTGAAACAAAAATGTTCTATCTTTTTCTTGTTTATTAATTCTTAATCTTGATCTGACATTTTGGTGGTCCAATGTTAAATGACCTTTCCCAGGAGATTGAAATCCAAAGAGTTGAGGAACAGTTACTTCTTTTTTTTCCAGATTCATTATTTTGGGGGTTTTGCACAAACATGGACACATCTGGACAAAAACTTAATTGTGTACATTTTTGCCACAAGAGCTCACCTACTTTCCCCCACTGGGAGTAAACTGGTTTTCACTTTGACCTCCCCTGCTTAGGGAGCATCTGCATGGAGTGTCTGCCCCTCATCACCTGTCCGACCCTCATCGTCCACGGAGAGAAGGACCCCATGGTTCCCATCTTCCACCCTCAGTATCTCCACAAACACATCAAGGGATCTCGGTGAGAACATTCACACATTTAAAAATCCACCAAACTATATCAAATTCAGAAAAACATGAAGCTAACATGTGAAAAACATTTTTTATTTCTGTCCAAAATGTAGATTACATCTGATGCCAGAGGGGAAACACAATCTGCACCTGAGGTTCCCTGAGGAATTCAACAAACTGGTGGAAGACTTTTTGGACGAATGACTTAAACAGTGAGACAATCAGGTCTATTAGGTAACTGATCACTGCAAATATTCATATTCAAAGATTTACTTTAGTCATTTGTTTGATTTCTACCTGGCTCAGTTCCAAAATACTTTTACTGTAAAAAATCTGAATTTTGTAAAGATTAGGTGGTACCTTGTTTGTCGTTTATGTTACTCAGCAATATTTGTTCTTTTGGCTGTTACACATAAAAGTGAAAAGATTGGTCAATAAATTGATCTTTAACTTATCTGATAATTGACTATTGATCTGTGTTATTTTTCAAGCAAAGATGTCAAATATTATTTTCTTCTTTTGCTTCATTCTATTGAAAATAATCTGCTGCTTTACTTTGATTCATGAGACATTAAAGTCTCTTAGAATTTTCTTCAGTTTTTCTGAATTTATGGGGTTTACTTATTTCACCTTGTAAACATTTTTTATGTTATTAAAATGTCTATCTGGTATGTAGTATTTTATTTTATCAAATTTTCCTTGAGTTTAGTTTATTTTGTTTTATTTGACTTCACTTTACTAGATCAGTTTTATTTTATTTTATTTTTTACTTCCCTTTCCTTTCCTTTACTTTATTTAGTTTTAATTTTAGTTTAATATTATTGTGTTGTTGCAGTCGATCGGTTGTGCTGCACTCTGCTCTCCGTGTCTCTCTCTGCTCGTCGTGGATCGACTCATTGGGCCTGAAAACCCCGGAAGTGCCTGTCTCTCTGCGTCTTCTCTCGCTGAATCGGTTCCTGAGGAAAACTCTTGATTCGGAGTGAAACCCGAAGTCTGAAGCGCTGCACGGATCCAAGATGGAAACCATTTCTCTCCACAACTTCTCCGAGCGGATCCTGGAGCAGCTCGTGCACTTCCACGTGATGAAGCTCAGCGGGGGCTTCTTCCTGTGGGTCGGTTCCGCTCCGGTTCTGTCCAACATGGCGGTGTCGATGAGCAGCAAGAGTGTGAGTGAAATGAGCACGCGCCCAGACAGCAGGTTCTAGATCCCACCTCAATATGAACTCTTTATGTTTATTATTATTTATTATCTATTAACCATCAGAAGCTTCTGTTGTGAAGCTGCTGCTCTGGGATCAGGTGAAACGGTTCAGTCGTGGATCCACAGATCAGTGTGTGACTCAGTGAAATGAGGAAAAGTATTAAAATATCACAAACACTAGAAAATGAATTCTGCAAAATGATCAATATGTGTTTAAAGTTTGTACATTATGACGAATATTGACCACAGAAAGTTTAAGGGTCACAGGTGAGAACATTAATGCTTAATTTAAACTTTGTGTTATTATTATTAAGTTAATATGTATGTGTAATATGCTTTTTAAAAGAGTTAATTTGCTTTTCTGTGATTCATGTGTAATTAAACTGAATCTCTTTGGATTTCGTTCTGTTATTCTGACTTTAAAACCGTCCCCTCATTTATTTGATAATATTGTTTTTACATTATTTTAACACATTTTCTCTCAATCTGATCCTGACAAGTTCACATATTCATATATGTTAGATTATTGTAGTTTTTGTTATATTTGTGGCTTTCTATATGTTACCTGGTTTCATTTAATTTAAATGTCAAATATCGCCGTCTGATATCTAAAGGTTATTGTTGCCGAAAAAGTTATTATCACTATTTTTATTGTTTCTTATTGTATATTTTAACATATACGTCATAAGTACCCCAAAAAATACAGATACAAATAAATATGTAACTTGAATTAAGAAAATAAACATAAGTAAAGAAAGAACAGGATTTTTTTCTCTCTCTAACATTGTGAGATTGGATGTTCATCAAAGTTTTCCTTGATTTCTCAGAGAATAATTCATTCATTGATCATGATGAAAGAATGAGACATATTAAGAAGACTGATATTAATGAGTGTTTGTAATTCACAGCTTGTTTGAATTCAAAACGCCTGCGGGGGTCTGAGCTCCACTGAGCGACATAACAATACAACAATTATATTTATTTGTGTGTATTTGCAGAACCCCCCCCCCCTAACCCCCTAACCACTGTTGTTTTTCTGTGTGCAGGACTCGATGCCTTTATCCACGTTGGTCTTGGGGGACCCGTCCAACACTGCTCCCAATTCTCTCTCACTGAGATTAGGTAAAGAATGATGAGTGTATGATTCAGTTCAAATAGGTCGTTAAAAATCTCTTAAGTTCCCATGTGGTTATATTTTCTGGACTTAATAAATAACTGTATTAATGTTTCAGCTCAAAATCACTTCATTTTTTTGCCACCACTTCAAGTCCTGAAACAAGTTTGACTTTGTTTGCTCCTCACAGGATGAGACATGTTGAAAGAATGTGTTCGATGATGTTTCACATGATTAAAAGAGATTAAATGGTTGACTGTGATAAAATCTCAGACCAGATTTAGAAGTTAAAACCAGTAGCTGCTTGTGGTGGATGAGAAACAACATAAATACAACGACATGGTATTTCACAGCAGGGCAGCTATAATTGTAAAGCACTATTTAAGCAAGAAAGTTAAATTGTATGTTTAATATTTGTATATTTATCCTAAAAATAGTTTTTATTTTGTGTTTTCATGATGATCTTAGTTTGATATTGGAGGAAATAACAAACTACAACAGTAAAAAAAAGAATTTGTGTCCAAATAAAGTGAAACAATTGTGTATTTTTACGTGTTTTGCAGCTAAAAAGACCAAGAAGCAGGTTTTCGTGAGCTACAGTCTTCCAATGACGGACTCCAACCTCGGCCTGCTGGTGGAGAACAGGATCAAAAAGGAGCTGGAGCTTCACCCTGAACATTTCTGATCCTTCACTGAACTTCTTTTATACGGAACTGACGACATTCAGGAGAGAACGAGAACATGGCCGGTCCAACCCCCTGAGAAACTGTGATTCTACTGTAACACAAAAAAAACACACACACAGTCACATTGTGTGTTCTTTTATTGACATAATAAATTAAGTGGTTCATTATCAAAACATTTAGGGCCTATGGCTTTTTGTACAAATGCATCATATTAAAAAAATAACACTTAGAAAACATTAGTGGTCAAGTTTTTTTTCTTCCTCCACATGTTTCGTTGTTGAAAACATACAAACTACTGAACCGCACAGTTGTGTTGAAAATACATGTGTCTTAAACACTACTTTAAAAACACAGGATGATCTGTTTCATCTGTGGATCAATGTGCTTATATCCTCTAGAAGTAAGGTCGATGGTCCAGACCCCAGACTGTGAGCAAAGATGGACGACCACCTACTCCCACTATTCAGAAATGAAGCCAAAGTATTCTAGATAGGAATCTGAGGGAGTTGCGGTATTGAAGTTAGTGGATACGTGTTCTCATCCAGTCTCAGCTGTCAATCATGATGTTTCAACCTGTTTTTAGAGCATTAAATATCAATAAATAACCAACTTTTTTTTAAAGATTGCCTGATTTATGATCTATACTGCAGCTAGACACCAGGGGGCGCTCCAGACGAACGCTGTAATCATCCTCAGAGGACATCAGTAGTGATCTTATCAGATAAATCACATCTTAATTTGATTTAATGTATTTTTGTTTAATTTGGTTCGTGTCCCATCCACTTGCATGGAGGAGGCAGGGATTTGAGAGCGGTACTGCAGCCAGCCACCAGGGGGCGGTCCAGATGCTTTGGCTTCACTTTGAAGGAGCTGTCATGGCGTCCATCTTTACACACAGTCTATGATCCATACATAATGAAAGAATGGCAGATGTTTACATACCTTACATCTCTATGCAGTACTAAAGGATACTTCCATAGTAAAGTGTATAAATGTACACTAATCACAACTAGGCCAGTTTCACGGCGGCTCTACTCTAATCCTCACAAACGTTTATTTCAAAAAACTGTAAAATATTGTGCTTTCTGGCTAAAGTTACATGTCCCAGGAGCAGGTTCACCACATCACCACAGCACAGGGGACACGTGGAGATCCAGGAGGTATTTCAAACAACAAAAAACTTTGCCCTGGGTGGCGAGACAAAATAAATACTGGTTTTCATAAATTACATTCTCTGTTGTTTTTTGTGTTTATAAAAACGACAGAGCCATCGTGATAAAGCCTTTTGGAATGCTGAGACGCGTCATAAGACAAAGCACTCGATGTCCGTTCAGCGCTCAGATTCGTTTTTAGCTCGGTCTCCACAGACGGCGTCTTCCCAGGTCTCCGGCTGTCCTCATCGGGACAACCATCATACACCCGCAGGAAGTTTCTACACATCCACACCGAGCGTCACCGTCTGAGGGTAAAGTGCCACAGCGGACTTCACAGATAGAGAACAGGGGAACGTGTGAAACCACCTGGGCCGGTTCATGCAGAATAAAAAGAAGGGTAGCGGTTTCGGCCAATCCCTGGATCCCCCCCCCCCAACGTGTCGGCCCCCCGGGGGAAATCACAAACACCTGATTGTGTCTCGGACGTTTAGTGCAAATCAACTCATAAAGAACCACAAGATGAAATCCTCTTTCAACGAGTCACAGCCACGAACAGAGGAGCTCGTTCGCTCATCGTTGTTTTCGGCAGAGAGAGAGAGAGAGAGACTCACCACTGGAGAACCTTCATACTGTTCCACACACTGACTTCAGGTCAACGTGGTCCAGGACCATATTTTTTGGCAACTCCTGAAGAATCATAATCACTACAAACTACACAAAATCACCATCGTCACAGTCTCACACCATCACAAGAGTTCATCGGAACATTTCCTTCAAAAGTCTCTTTCTTTCTTTCAGGGGGGGGGGGGGGTTCAGTCTGGTTAATGCTTGAGCAGTTAAAAGCACAGAAGTGGGGCGTCGCTGTGACGCTCACACCCCATTGGCTACGGCACAATTTCCAATCACCTCCCCTCCAGTCGCCAGGGCATACGAGGCCGGCACCGCTGCCAGAGCGGTGGCTGCTGCCACTGTAGCGCCCCCGGTGGTCAAGAGGTGTATGGGCGTGTCGTGGACGCGGGAGTAGTCCCTGTCGCTCTTCACGAGGAGGAGGTGCTGCTCCCCGGGGTGGAGCAGCGTCTGCCGGGTGAAGGTCTCTCCGTCGGCCAGGCTCTCCGGCAGCGGCTGGCCCCGCGGCTCCGGCAGCAGCAGCAGGCAGATGATGCACAGCAGCGTGCAGCAGGCGAAGATCACGTGGTGCAGGAAGTAGCCCTTCTGGTTGTGGAGCTCCATGATGGGAGCGGTGAGCATCCCGAAGCCGGCGCTGGCCAGGACCAGGCCGAGCCCTCCTCCCCTGCACAGACACAAGCATTTGACTTGTTAGATTTGTTGGAGTCCCATCTGCTAACATGGAGGAGTGACCTATACTGCAGCCAGCCACCAGGGGGCGATCATCTTGATTTGGCTTCACTTTTGTCACCCGTCTTTATTCACAGTTTACTGGTTAAAGCATTGTGTTGCTGTAATGGGCTTCAAGGCCACACTCACATGTTGATCAACGTTCCACCACAAGATGGAGCCAGTGAGCTGTCAAAAGACTACACTGTGTCTTTGATAATTCATATTTATAATAACATAATAAAACACATGTAGGTGATAAAATACTGCACAAGGATTAATAAATTATTTTTTAAAAGATGTCACAGACTCTGATAGAAAAAGGTTTTTCAATATATTTTTCCAAGACAAAGCTCGGCTCACATTTTATAGTAACACTTAAAAAAGTTGTCAGGTAGTAAATAAGAGCTCTAAAGGCAGAGAGGGGGGAGTGATTCCAGACGGCAGCGCGCCCCCCCCCTGCTGTGTTTCATCAGCCTCTGTATTCATGTGTGTAATGAGCAGTCAGACCCCCCCCCCCCAAGAGCAGCCGCACTCACCTGATGACTGTCGGGGTGATTTCAGCACAGAAGAAGATGCTGAGCGTGCTGACGGCGTGAGAGGAGAACATCCCGATGATGGAGAACGCCACCGAGAACTTCCTGTTCAGGGAGTCTCGCAGAACTGTGGAGGAGAAGAAGAAGAGGAGGAGGAGGTGAGGAGAGGTGAGCACACAAACAAACACACAACTCAGAGTGATTCAAATAACGTGAAGTTAGTTTAGTGTCACGTGTTCGTACCTGTGTCGTGGCGAAGGCTGTACTTCCCGATCACTGGATCCCATTAGAAGGCATTGGGAAACAGAAGAGAGGAGAAGATGTCATGACTCAGCACAAAGGACAGAACAGTGCTGACTCAGAACAAGCAGAATTCAGAATACAAAGCCTTGAGGACCGATCTGAGGAGAGAAGTGCTGAAGCCTGAGATGTGGATGTAGGTCAGAGGAAGAGGAATCAGCCGAGGCTCCGATGAGACCGAGAGGTAAACTGCAGGGTGCACTGATTTAATGACCGGGGGGGGGGGGGGGGGGGGGGCAAGCACAGTGCCAATAGTGTACAAGTCTTTCTTAACGTGAAACTCAAGTTTAGTCACTAAAGGCTCATTTTTGTTGCCTGTAACTTAAACTTTATTAGATATATTAAATAATTCCCCCCTTGAGATTTCGTCCTTGTGTATTGTGGTCGACTTGTTTAAACTATTTGCTACACTGCCCCCCCCCCCCCCCCACAGATGTTTTTCCTGTAGTGCTTCTTCATTTCATTTCAGTTTTGCTCTTTCATTTGTAATCCATGTGGATTTGTTTGTCTCAGTTTTAGTGAGAACTCACAGTTGAGCAGGCCGAGCTGCAGCAGGGAAGCCAGGGCCGTGATGATCATGAAGGTGAGAAGCCCCCCCCGACGTCCCATCAGCCCCACAGCGGGGGCACACTGCCAGGCAGGTGGCCACGGCGATGCCAGCCATGGTGTAGTAGTCTGCGTGGCACAGAGCAGTCGGCTGCGCCTCCGGGTCCATCATGCTGCGGGCGAAGCAGTGGTGGATCCCATAACCTGTCAGGCTGCTCAGAGGAGACACACAGACGGACAGAAGGGAAATCAGACAGGAGGCCGGGACGTGGGACACCCACACTCACATCTTCATTCCTCTCTGGAGGACGAGCTCATGTGTAATTCATGCTCTCCACACAACAGATGTCGGCTTTGATTAGCAAAGGAACTGACACAAAGGCAACACACTCACGAGTTGACACACAGCACCACGATGTTCTTCCACAGGTTCCTGGTGCTCATCATCTTCACGATGCAGGTCCTCTGGGGCCTCTTGTGCAGCTCCTGCTCCAGCTCTGGGAGGAGACATGAAACGAAGAGCGTGAGACCTTTTCTTTCAGGAGGTAATGAGAGAGCGGCCGCTGAGGGACCTCGGGGACAAAGCTTAATGTGCCGCGGGGCCTGAAGACGGATGTGGGACGTCCTCTCTGCCCACGCTCTTCATCTATCTGCCTGCTCGGCCACAGGGAGACGCAGGGACAATGAATCAGACACCGAGGAGGAGGAGGAAGATGTGTTGGTGGCAGAGAGAGGAGAGAAGATCTGTGTCTAAGAGCTCAGCAACGAATCTCATTATAAATCTGGTGATTTCAATACTGCTGTTAAGTTTTAGACGATTGCTCAGACATTTTAAAACATCACTCTTTGACAACTTTGATGGTTATTTCTCATTAGCTCATAAGGTTTGAACATTAAATACTGATTCCTTAAAGTGGCTGACATATAAATTGTTATTAAAAAAAAATTCTTTATTGATATTTATTGATTTCTATACAGATGCATGTGAATATATCAAATCTAGGTGCAGGCTGGAAACCTCCTGGTTTCTGTTTCTAGTTTGAATGAAATGCATCAGCTGCTTCATTTGTGTTTTCTTCATATTCAAACAAGACATGTTCCTTGTTGCAGTTGAATTTCATCATATGACTGTGGTGGGAACGGCATGAACATGTGACACATGAAGGGGGGGGGGGGGACTGCATTGTATGTGAGTCAGTGTCTTTGTGTGTTCATTGCATATATTCGCACATCGCGAAATGAGCAACTGGAAGTTTAAAACCCAGAACCAGATGGATTTTGGATTGTTTGTCGTCTTGTTTGTTGTGCTGTTTGTCGTCTTGTCTTTCATCTTGTTTGTTAATTGGTTGTCGTCTTGTTTGTGGTCTTGTTTGTCGTCTTTGTTTGTCGTCTTGTTTGTCGTCTTGTCTTTCATCTTGTTTGTTAATTGTTTGTCGTCTTGTTTGTCGTCTTGTTTGTCGTGCTGTTTGTCGTCTTGTCTTTCATCTTGTTTGTCGTCTTGTCTGTCGTCTTGTCTGTCGTCTTGTCTGTCGTCTTGTGTGTCGTCTTGTGTGTCGTCTTGTTTGTCGTCTTGTTTGTCGTCTTGTTTGTTGTGCTGTTTGTCGTCTTGTCTTTCATCTTGTTTGTTAATTGGTTGTCGTCTTGTTTGTCGTCTTTGTTTGTCGTCTTCTTTGTCATCTTCTTTGTGGTCTTTGTTTGTCGTCTTGTTTTTTATTTGTTTGTCGTGTTGTTTGTCGTCTTTGTTTGTCGTCCCCTCCTGGAGTCGACCCTCACCTGTGAACACCCCGCTGGGCTCGGTGGTCAGGTCGACCTGGTTCTTCCGGGCGATGTGAAGCATCATGGCCTTGGACCTCCTGTAGTGCCGGGTGGCCAGCAACCAGCGCAGTGACTCGGGAAAAATCCTGCCGAGAGGGAAAGATGGATGAGAACAGAGTGTGTTGTAAAAACAAGGGACAGAGAGCGAGGAGCAGAAAAACAAGAGGAGAAAGAGAGGATTGTTTGTGAGTCCAAGCCGAGTGTGCTCAGTGCTGTGTGGTGTACAAGCTGTCGCCTGGCTCAACGCTACAAGAATCTGCCCCCCCACACACACACACACTTCCCAGCAGCCCCGGCGTGGCTTCCCTCAGGGGGCGGGACTCACCAGACGTAGGGCAGCATCAGGACGAAGGGGCTGATGATGACTATCTGCAGCACCTGCCAGTCGTCCCGGTCCGGCCAGCTGCGGCACAGAGCGGCCACGCCCGGCATCAGGAGCTGCCCCCCCACCATCAGAAAACTGGCCACCATGGTCATGGAGAACCGCCAAGCTGGCAGACACAGCTCGATCCCTGAAGAGAGAGGAGAGAGGGAGGGAGAGTGAGGGAGGGAGAGTGAGTTCCACAGGAAGCACAGAGTGTCGCTGCACCGGAGGAGACCCGGTGATCTACGAGCTGTTGGTGCGTGGACGTGTCCCTGGATGTGATTACCATCATAAACTGAGCTGTGGCCTCAATGGCCTGACAGACTGGATGTGTGGGTTTGTTTAATGGTGGAGCTGGTGTTGAGTTCCCACTCTGAATTATGGAGGACTGGTTTTACTGATCCGTCCCTTGAGGACAAGCACTTTAACACCGGACCTCTTTATAAGAGTTCGAGCTTTTCAGAGGGTTCAGCTGCTCGGTGCTGTAACTCCCCCTCCCCCTGCCAGGGCTCCATTACCCCCCCCCCCCCCCCCCCCTACGCTGCCGGTAACTTGGTATAATCCAGATGCTTGGTCCATATGGCAAGGTCCTTCTCAAGGGTGACCATTGTCGGTGGGTGAGGAAGAAAGTGTGTGTGTGTGTGGGGGGGGGGGGGGGGGGGGGGGGGGGGGGGGGGGGCTCTCTAGCCTGGCATCATGTACTTTCACATTCTTATTGTAGGGGAGAGGAGGAGGAGGGGGAGGAAACGGGGGAGAGAATAAAGTGGGAAGAGTATAGGGCTAGAATACAAATTACTTTTCCCCCCATTCATCGGAGGAATCACAGCAGGAATGATAATAAAGCA